>NC_051391.1:2789533-2797033 GCF_015228065.2 Penaeus monodon | reverse complement strand
AGAGAAAGGGAAAAGAAGTTTAAAAAAATGCCTTTTCTTTTTCCTCCGCCCCCCCCCCACACACACACACACCGAAAAAATATTAATATATGTCACCTACTGGTTGTCGAGAAATTCATAACATCAGCAACTCTAACAAAATACTTAATTGAACTGCCTTGCAATTCCTTATCGTTGTTATTATGCATTTTGAAATTCCCACGATTATGTGCGAGAGGGAAAAGAAGGAAGGGGAGGGGGAGTGGGATGGTAGAAAGAGAAGGACGAAGAGGAGGAGGAGGAGGAGGAGGGGAGAGGAGGAAGGAGAGGAGGAGGAGGAGGAAGGAGAGGAGGGGAGGAGGAAGAAGAGGAGAGGAGGAAGGAGAGGAGGAGGAGGAGGGAGAGGAGGAGGAGGAGAGGAGGGGTGAGGAAGAGGAGGAGGAGGAGAAGGAAAAGGAGAAGGAGAGAAGGAATAGGAGGAGGAGGAGAAAGAGGAGGAGAAGAAGGAAGAGGAAGAGGAGGAGGAAGAGAAAGAAGGAAGAAGAGGAGGAAGAGAAAGAAGATATCAAATGAATGGAATAGGACGAGGAGGACAAGGAAGTACAATGATAATAATTATAATAATAATAATCATCATCATCATCATAAAAATAATAATAACAATGATAGTGATAATATCAATAATGATACTAAGATTAATCATAATAATCGTGATGATGTTAAAATTATTGTTATTACGATTATTATTATTATTATTATTCCTTTATTTTTATTATTATTATTATCATCATTACCATTTTCATTATCATAATTATGATAATGATAATGATAATAGCAATAACGATGATAATAACGATGATGATGATAAAAATAATAATGGTGATAATAATGATAATGAATATTATTATTGTTATTATTATCATTATTATCATTATTATTATTATTCCTTTTTTATTATCATTATTATTGTTATCATTATTACTATTATTACTATTATTATTATTATTATTATTATTATTATTATTATTGTTATTATTATCATCATCATCATCATCATCTTTATTTTTATTGTTATTAATATTATTACTACTATTAGTAGTATAATTATCATTATCATTGGAACTCTTATTATTATTACTATTATTATCATTATTGACGAAAATAACTACAACAATAATAATGACGATTAACTCAATTAGAGCTCTAAAAAAGATCTTTTAAAAAAATAAAATGATGAAAGAAAGATCAACAATAGAGATTAATTCACCTGAGGCTTATAGCGGAAGGTGAGGAGGGGGAAGGGGGAAGGGGGGAGGGGGGAGGGGGGTCATTATAAGCCAGTGTGGCGCACGCAAACTTTTTTTTTTTTATCTTATGTTAGTGTTTCAAATAGAGAGCGTGGGGAATAATAGGGGGGGGGGTGAAGTAGGGGGAAAGAGAGAGAGAGGGAGAGAGAGAGAGAGAGAGAGAGAGAGAGAGAGAGAGAGAGAGAGAGAGGGAGAGAGAGAGAGATAGATAGAGAGAGAGAGGGAGGGAGAGAGAGAGGGAGAGAGAGAGGGAGAGAGAGAGAGGGAGAGAGAGAGGGAGGGAGAGAGAGAGAGAGAGAGGGAGAGAGAGAAGCATTACAGAAAATAAAAGTGAACAAAAGGATCTTTAAATACCCCTTTCTCCCTCTCTCCCTATCACCCCGTCTCTCTCTCTCTCCTCTCTCTCTCTCTCTCTCTATATATATATATATATATATATATATATTATATACATATATATATATATATATATATATATATATATATATATATATATATATTTCCCCTTTCCTCATCTCTCTCTCTCTCTCTCTCTCTCTCTCTCTCTCTCTCCCTCTCTATCTATCTATCTATCTATCTATCTATCTATCTATCTTTCTCTTTCTGTCCATGCATCCGTCATCTTTCTCTAACCACTTCTTTTATATCTCTCCCTCCCATTGTCACCTTCCATACCTTCTGTCTCTCCTTACCCTCCCCCTCCCCTTACCCCTTCTTCCCTCCCTCCATCTCCCTCCCTCCTTCCCCATTTCCTTCCCCCATCTCCCTCCTTTCTCCCTCCCTCCCCGCATTTCCTTCTCCCATCTCTCTCCCTCCCTCCCTCCCTCCCTCCCCCCATTTCCTCCCTCCATCTCCCTGTTTTCTCCCTCCCTCCCTCCCCGTCATCTCCCTCCTTCCCTCCCTCCCTTCCCCCATTCCCTCCCCCTTCCCAGCATCCTCTTATATCTAATTACGTCACGCTGGCCATAAATCTAGCGAGGCCTATTATGATTAAGATAAAGTTTAAATGGGTTCATTAGATATTAGGCTCGGTTTTTGCCCTCGCCCTCTCCTCCCCTCCCCCCTCCCCCTTTTCCCTCTTCCTCCCTCTTCCTCCCTTTCCCTTCCCCTTCCCTTCCTTTTCCTCTTCTTCTCCCTCCCCCTTTCTCTCTTCCCCCCCCTTCGCCCTCCCTTTCTCCCTATTCTTCCTCTTCTTCTTTTCTTCTCCTCTTCTTCCCAGTTCCTTTTCTCATGCTTCATTCTCCTCTTCTTCTTCTCCCTTCCTTCATGCTTGCTTCTTCTCCTTTTCTCTCTCCTCTTCCCCTTCCTTTCTCTCATTCTCCCTTCCCTCTTCTTCTCCCTTTCTTCTACCCCTTTACCCCCCTCAACCCCCCCCCCACGTTTCCCTTCCTCTACCCACCTTTCCTTTCTTTCTTTTTTCTTTTTCTTTTTCTTTTTCTTTGTTTATTCTGTCAAAAAAAAATGTTTTTTATATTTATTTATTCTGTCACTACCGCTACCACATCTTCACTACTAATCATCATTAAAATTACTACACTATAAATATATCGCTTTTTTTTTAATCACTTTGTTGATATTATCATCTTAATTACCATTGGTTTTGTTATCAGCATGAGGATTAGCATTATCATTATTATAACTATTATTGCTGTTATAAATTGTATTGTCATTATTACTATACTTTCATCTTTATTATGATTATCCTTGGTAGTAGTAATAGCAGCATTAGTAGTAGTAGTAGTTAGTAGTAGTAGTAGTAGTAGTAGTATCATCATTATCATTATTGTTGTTATAAGTAATATATCACTAGTACCATTATTTTTTTTATTATCATTATTTTTAGCATTATTGTTGCCTGTATCACTTTTATTATCATCATTATTATTATCATCATCATCATCATCATTTATTTTCATTATCGTCATTATTATTATTATCATTACTGTTATAGTTATTATTACTATTGTGGTTATTATCATTATCGTCACTATTACTATTATTATTACCATTACTATTACCATTAAAGTTACTGCAGTCATTGTTACTATTACTATAATTATTATCATTATTATTATTATTATTAATTATTATTATTTATTATTATTATCATTATTATTATTACTATTAGTAGTAGTAGTAGTAGTAGTAATACTAGTATTATCATTATCATTATCATTACCGTTATTGTTACAATCATTTTCATTATATCGTTACTATTATTATCATTGCTATATATATATTATTATTATATATATTATATATATATATTTGTATGTATATATAATATATATATTATATATATATATATATATATATATATATATATTATATATATGTATATGTATATGTATATATTATATATATATATACATGTATGTATATAAGTATATATGTGTATTTATATATGTATATTTATATATATGCATATGTTTATGTTTATGAATATATGCATGATGGTGGCCGAATGGTTAGAGCGTCGGACTCAAGACTGTCACGACGGTAATCTGAGTTCGAGGGTTCGAGTCACCGGCCGGTGCGTTGTTTCCCTTGGGCAAGGAACTTCACCTCGATTGCCTGCCTAGCCACTGGGTGGCCAAGCCAGCCCAAGTCAGTGCCGGGTAAATAGAGATGGTGACAAAAAAAAAAAAAAAAAAAAAAAAAAAAAAAAAAAAAAAAAAACCGGGCGGAAGGCAATGGCAAACCACCGCTCTAAATTGCCAAGAAAAATCATGGAAGCCCATGATCGCCAAGGCCGCGGTGGCCGAATGGTTAGAGCGTCGGACTCAAGACTGTCACGACGGCAATCTGAGTTCAAAGGTTCGAGTCACCGGCCGGCGCGTTGTTCCCTTGGGCAAGGAACTTCACCTCGATTGCCTACCTAGCCACTGGGTGGCCAAGCCAGCCCAAGTCAGTGCTGGTCCCAAGCCCGGATAAAATACTGAGAATGATTACCTAAAAAAAAAAAAAAGGTACCACCGGCACTCTCCGTGGAAAGGAACTGGGGACCCTACCACGTACTCACTCCAAGAGCATCACAACATGAAAAAAACTAAGTATCATGCTGTGACCACGGCGGCTCAGACATGAACCTACCGTTAAAAGAAGAAAATATATGCATGTGTGTGTATACATATATATGTGTATATATATATATATATATATATATATATATATATATATATATATATATATACATATATATGTGTTTGTGTGTGTATGTGTGTGTGTGTGTGTGTGTGTGTGTGTATGTGTGTGTGTGTGTGTGTGTGTGTGTGTGTGTGTGCATATATACGTATATATAGGGATATAGTTATATTATTGTTACCATTCTACATGATTTACAGGAAATAACAATATCATTATTACTTGTTTTACTTTGTCATTTCTAGGAAAAATTGATACCGACGAAGAAGATGAAGAAGAAGAAGAAAAAAAAAAATCAAGAAAAAAAAGAGTTGCATTTTAGAATTAGATTTAGACTTTAGATTTTGACGTTTGAATTTTAGAATTAGAATTAGGCAGAATTTTACGCTCAGTGTCACAAAAGTAGAAAAAAAAGAGAGTCATTTTGGATTTAGACTTTAGAATTAGATTTAGACTTTAGGATTTTAGGCTGAGCGTCACAAGAAGAAAAAAACAGTCTTGCATTTTAGAATTAGATTTAGAG
The DNA here is from genome assembly GCF_015228065.2 of Penaeus monodon. NCBI lineage: Eukaryota > Metazoa > Arthropoda > Malacostraca > Decapoda > Penaeidae > Penaeus > Penaeus monodon. The sequence continues at coordinate 2,792,080 of NC_051391.1, read as the reverse complement.
TCGCCTCACTAGGAGCCGAGGGTCCACAGGCGTCGAGGTAGGTGGCCGTGGGGGGGGGGGGGGGTTAGGAGGGGGGAGTATGAGATGGGGAGGGAGAGGAGGGTTGGAGGAGGAGGGAGGGGAGAGAGGATGGAAGGAGGGGAGGGGGACGTGCGGGTGGTGGAGGAGACTAGGGGGGAGAGGGATGGGGGGGAAGGAGGGGAGGGGGAGGGGGTAGGGGGAGGGGGGGGCGGTGGGAAAGAGCTTGGGGGTGAAAGAGTTCAAGGGAGGGGGGAGGGGGGGGAAGAGCCAGGGGTTGGAGATGATGGGAAATGAGAGCTGGGGGGGGGGTGAGGGGGGAAGGAAGGAGGGGGGAGATGGTGAGGAAAGGAGTGTAGAAAGGAAGGATGGGGGGGGGGAGGAAGGAGGAGGAGATGGTGGGGAAGAAGGAAGGGAGGAAGAGGAGGAGGAGGAAGAGGGAAGGAAGCGAAAGAAGGTAGGAGAGAGAGAGAGGAAGAGGAGCAGGGAGATAATGGGGAAGGAGAAAGAGATGAGAGAAAGAGGAAGGAGGAAGGGACAGAGAGAGCAAGAAGTAGGGAAGAATAGGATGATGGAGATAACAGAGAAGGAAGAAGAAACAGGAAGAGATCGGAGAAAGGAGGAAATATCGGAAAATAAAAAATAGATAGGAGAAATAAAAAAAAAATCTATAAGGAAAATAGAAGAGAGAAAAGTAGAGGAGAGAACAGAAAAATAAGAAAGAGAGGCAGAGAAATAGAAGAGAGAGTCGGGAAATAAGGAGGAGAGAGAGAAGGAGAGAAAGAAATATGAGAGGGGGAGTCAGAAAATAAGATAAGAAGAGAGAAAGAAATAAGAAAGGGAGGGAGCGAGAAATAAAAAGATAAAGGAGGGGGGAAGGGGTGAGAAAAAGAAGGATGGGGGAGGGAAGGAGGGAGGAAAGGAGGGAGGGAGGGATGGAGGGAGGGGTGAGAAATAGAAAGATAGAGGAAGGATGGAGGGAGGGAGGAGGGAGGGAGGGAGGTGAGAAATAGAAAGATAGAGGAAGGAGGGAGGGAGGGAGGAGGGAGGGAGAGAGGGAGAACAACCCACCACGGCTTACTGTGTCCATCATTACCAAACTCGGTATCACAGGATCGTTATAGAACGAGAGAAAGCTTATATATGGAAGTTCTTAAGTAGCGGCTAAGACCTCATTCCCTCCCTCCCTCCCTCCCTCCCTCCTTCCCTCCCCCCCTCCCTCCCCCCCTCCCTCCCTCCCCCTCCCCTCTACCCCCTCCCCTCCCCCTCCCTTCTACCCCCCCCTCGAGGTGTTTTATGAGGTGCGTGCGTCCGGCCAACTTTCCTTCCAACCCTGTGTGAAGGACTCTCTATTTCTCTGTCTGTCTGTCTGGCTGTCTGTCTCTCTGTCTGTCTGGCTGTCTGTCTGTCTGGCTGTCTGTCTATCTATCTCTCTGTCTGACTGTCTGTCTGTCTTTCTATCTCGCTGCCTGTCTGTCTATGTGTCTGTCTATCTATCTGTCTGTCTGTCGGTCTATCTATCTCTCTGTCTGTCTGTCTTTCTATCTCTGTCTGTCTGTCCGTTGTCTGTCTATCTCTCTGTCTGTCTGGCTATCTATCTATCTCTCTGTCTGTCTGTCTGTCTGTCTATCTCTCTGTCTGTCTGTCTGTCTATCTATCTCTCTGTCTGTCTGGCTGTCTGTCCATCTATCTCTCTGTTTGTCTGGCTGTCTGTCTATCTATCTATCCATCCATCTATCTGTCTGTCTATCTATCTATCTCTCTGTCTGTCTGTCCATCTATCTGTCTATCTGTCTGTCTGTCTATCTATGCCTTTGTCTGTCTGTCCATCTCTCTGTCTGTCTGTCTGCCTGTCTATCTATCTCTCTATCTGTCTGTCTGTTTGTCTATCTATCTATCTATCTGTCTGTTTGTCTGTCTATCTACCTATCTATCTCATTCTATCTCTCTCCATCTATCTATCTATTTATCTATCTATTCTATCTATTTATCTATCTCTCTATCTATCTATCTATCTACCATCTATCTATCTCATTCTCTCTTCTCTCTCTCTCTCTCTCTCTCTCTCTCTCTCTCTCTCTCTCTCTCTCTCTCTCTCTCTCTCTCTCTCTCTGGGGAAGGAGGGGGAAAATGTCCTTCCCCAACCCCATCTCTCCACCCCCTCCCCCATCTCCCCCTCTTCCCCCTCCCCTATTTCCCCCTCCTTCCCCTCTCCCACCCTCTCCACCATCCCCCACCCCCCTCTTCCCCTCTCCCCTCTCCCCTCTCCCCTCTCTCCCCTCCCCTCACCCGCTTCCTCAGTCACCCACTCGTCAAGACGGTCAACAGAGGCGCGTGACAGAAGCAGGATCATTGGTGTTTATTCTTTGCAATGAGATTTTGACTTGCAATGATCCGCCTTCTGTTGTTGGTGTTTTTTTAAGGATGTGTGTGTGTGTGAGTGTGTGTGTGTGTGTGTGTGTGTGTGAGTGTGTGTGTGTGTGTGTGTGTGTGTGTGTGTGTGTGTGTGTGTGTGTGTGTAATGTTTTT
>NC_051391.1:2774181-2784433 GCF_015228065.2 Penaeus monodon | reverse complement strand
TTTTTTTTTTGCCTTTCCCTTCCCAAACACGGGAAATAACACACAACCGAAACCCATGTACGTACGATGAAGGGCGAAGGGAAAATTGATTCGGTCACAGAAACACTCTCGATCATTCCCTTTCTCTCTCTCTCTCTCTCTCTCTCTCTCTCTCTCCTCTTTTCTCTTCCCTTCTCTCTCCTCTCCTTCTCTCCTTCTCTCTCCCCTTTCCCCCTTTTCTTTTTTCCCCCCCCCTTTTTCTCTCTCCTCTGTTTTCTGTTTTCTCCTCTCTCTCTCTCTCTCTCTCTCTGTTTTCTGTCTTTCTCTCTCTTCTCTATCTCTATCTCTCTCTGTCTTCTCTCTCTCTCTCTCTTTTTCTTTCATTCTCTCTCTTTGACCATTACCCCTTGCAGATTTTTTGGTTTTAAACATTTAAATTATGCAACACACACCCAAAAATTACGATTACCCGGAAATACATAAAAATTTTAATACTTTGTTATATCATACGGTATAATAATATTATAATATAAATTATAATATATATATTATATAATATATATATATTAAAATTATATTTTTTTTTTTTTTTTTTTTTTTTTTTTTTTTTTTTTTTTTTTTTTTTTTTTTTTTTTAATTCATTTATTTATTTATTTATTTATATTTATTCATATATATATTTATATACATACACTGCACCATTAATCTTCCAGAGAAAATTAGCGACACTGAATCCAACGCCTCTGTCGATACTTTTGCCTGTTATGCATCTTGAACATGTAATGAACAGCTTCCGGAATGCAACATTGATAAAGTGCAGAGTCGGTGCCTTTTGGCTTGGCTTGCATTTGTGAAGGCGGTGGCTGTAATAATGGCTTGCAACATCATCCGCGGTTCTAATGGGAAGCTCAATTAATATCAGTGTGCTTATACCACACGTATGCGTAAGTTTATGTATTTATGTGGTTACAAATAAGTGAATGAGTAAATAGATTGATAAATAGATGAAAAAATATTTTTGTGTGTGTGTGTGTGTTTGGTTTTTAAAATATATTATATTTATAATATAAATTTTATATATATATATATATAATATATATATTTATTATATATATATATATATATATATATAATATAAATATAATATAATAATATAAAATATATATTATATATATATTTTTATATAAATATATAAATATTTATATTTTTATATATATATATATATATATATTTTTATTTATATTTAGATATAATATTATATAGATAGAGAGATAGATAGATAGATAGATTAATATGTACACCCCCACAACCCACACACAACACACACCACACAAAAAAAAAAAAAAAAAAAAAAAAAAAAATATATATTATATATATATATATATAAAATAATATTATATAAAATATATATAAAAATATATATATATATAAAATTTTATATATATATATATATTATATATATATATATATATATATTTAAAAAATATTATATAATATTTTATATATATTATATTATATATATATATTTTTTTTAAATTTTAAATTTATATATAAAATATTATATATATATATATATTTAAAATATATATATATTATTTTTTGGGTTTGTTTTTCTTTTTTTTTTTTTGTGTGTGTGTGTGTGTGTGGTTGTGTGTGTGTGTGTGTGGGGGTTGTGTGTTTTGTTGTGTATATTTATATATTATATATATATAATTTATTATATATTTATATTATATATATATATATATAAGCACCGCATTCGGATTAACGTTCACTGTGAGAATTATGGTTTCAATAACGTAAATTATTCAGGTTGAAACTCATTTTCATTCCAGGCGCCATTTTCTGTTGATTGTTTGTAGAAGAAATTATTATTAACAAAGAAAATAATATAAAAATGTAAAGAGGTTGTTGTTACTAATTTCACTTTGATCCTTATTATTGTTGTTGTTATTGTTGTCATTATTATTATTTTATTATTATTATCATTTGTGTTATTATTGTTGTTGTTGTTATCATTGTTATTATTATTATTATCATTATTATTAAACTTGTTATTATAATCATCGTTATTATCAATATCATCATCATCATTATTATCATTATCATCATCATTATCATTATCATTATCGTTATCATTATCATCATTATTGCTATTATCATTATTTCCTTTTTTATCTCTATTTTATTTATTATTTCAAATATTCACAGAAACGAAGAAAAAAAAAAGAAGGAATGATGAAAGAAATGAAAATAGGAAAAAAAAATATAGGAAATATAAGAAATGAAAAGAGGAAAAGGGAGAGAATAGAGAATAAACATAAGAAAAACAAAACAGAAAAAAAATGTAAAAGAAATGTAGATAAAATTAAAAGAAAAGAAAAAAGGAAGGAAGGAAATGAAAGAAAATTAAAGAAAAATATAGAGAATAAGAGAGGAAATGAAAATCTAAAAAAATAAAAATAAAAAAAGATCGTAATCTGCGGTGAAAATAATCCCTTTTGAACAAAACAAAACAAAACAAAAATAATAATAATAAATAAATAAATAATAATATATTAGATGATAATAATAATAATGATAATAACAATAATAGTAATAATAATAATGATAATAATAATAATAATAATAATAATAATAATAATGATCATAACAATAATAGTAATAATAATAATGATAATAATGATAATAATAATAATAATAATGATCATAACAATAATATAATAATAATAATAATGATAATAACATCAATAGTTAAAATCAAGATAAAAAGCGTCACATGACACCAAGTAAACACATTATCACTTATTTCATCCCCCCTTTTCCCCCCCCCCTCCCATCCCCCTCCTCTCCTCTCGTCTCGCTGTGAACTTTGTAAATATTATATATTTTCTTTTTTCTCTCTTGTGTTTTTTTTTTTTTTTTTTTAAGAAGTGTCTTGTAATTCTATCTATCTGTCTATCTCTTTCTCTGTCTCTCTCTTTCTCTGTCTCTTTCTCTCTCTCTCTCTCTCTTTCTCTCTTTCTCTTTCTCTCTCTCGCTCTTTCTTTCTTTCTATTTCTCTTTCTCTTCTCCTCTCTCTCCTCTCTCTCCTCCTCCCCCTCTCCTCTCTCTCTCTCTCCCTCTCTTCTCTCTCTCTCTCTTTTTTTTAATATTATATATATTTTATAAAATTTTAATATATATATATATTTTATATTATTATATAATAATTATATTAAAATATATATATTTAATATAATATTTATTACAAAAAAAGAGACGAACAAAACAGAGGGGGAAAAGAAGAGACAGAGAGAGAAAAGAGAAAGAGAAAGGGGAGAAAGAAAAAGAAAAAGGAAAAAAAAACCCCCCCCCCCAAAAAAAAAAAAAACCACCCCCACAAAAAAAAACCACAAAACCCCAACCCCCCGCCCCCACAAACACACCCCAAAAACCCACAAAACCAAACCCCCACACACAAACCCCCACCCCCCACAACCCCCCAACAAAAAAAGGAACACCCCCCAACCCGAGGGGAACCACACCCCCCCCCCCCCCCCCCGCCCCTTTCCCCCCCCCCCCACCCCTCCCTAAAAACCCCCTTCCCCCCCACCCCCCCCTTTTTTTTTTATCCCTCCCCCCCTCCCCCCCCCTTCCCCTCCCCCCCCCCTTTTCCCCCCCCCCTTTTCCCCTTTATTCCTTTCCCTACTCCCCTCCCCCCCTTTTTTTCCCCCCCCTAACCCCCCCCTTTTTCCCCCCTTTCCCCCCCTTTTTTTCCCCCCTAATTTCCCTTTCCCCCCCCCCCCTTCCCTTCCCCCCCCTTTTTTTCAGGTTTGTGGTTTTTTTTTCTCCCCTTTTCACTTTTTTCATTATTTTTTCTTTTTTTCTTTTCCCCTTCTTCTTTTTTTTTCCCTTTTTTTTTTTTCCTTTTCCTTTCTTCCCCCCCTCTTCTTTTTTCTTTTTAAATTTTTTTTTTTTCTTTTTTTTCTTTTTCTTTTTTTTTCTTTTTTTTTTTTTCTTTTTTTCTTTTTTTTCTTTCCTTTTTCATTTTTTCCCTTTTCCTCTTTCTCTTCTTTCTTTCTTTTATTCTTTTCCCCTCTTTTTCCCCTTTTTCTTTCCTTTTTCCCTTTTTGGGCTTCTTTCTCTCTCTTTTCTCAATTCTCCCCTCCTCTCTTCTTTTCTCTCTTTCTCCCCTCTCCTCTCTCTTCTCTCTCTCCTCTCTCTCTCTCCCCTTTCTCCTCTCTCTCTCTCTTTTCTCTTTTCTCCTCTCCTCTCTCTCCTTCTCTCCCCTCTCCCCTTCTCTCTCCTCTCCTCTCTCTCTCCTCTCTCTTTTTCCTCTTTCTCTCTCTCTTTTTCTCTCTCTCTGCTCTCTCCCTCTTTCTCGTCTTTCTCTCTCCTCCTCTTTTCTCTCCCTCTCTCTCTCCCCCCTCTCTCCTTTTCTCTCTCTCTCTTTTCTCTTCCCTCTTTCTCCCCTCTCTTTCTTTCTTTCTCTCTCTCTCCCCTCTTATCTTTCTCCCCTCCTCTCCCTCTCTCTCTTTTTCTCCCCCCTCTCTCTCTTTTTTTTCTCTCTCTCTCTTTTCCCCTCTCTCTCTTTTCTTTCCTCTCTCTCTCTCCCCCTCCTCTCTTTTCCTTCCTCTCTCTCTCTTTTCCCCCCTCTCTCTCTCGTCTCCTCTCTCTTCTCTCTCTCTCTCTCTCTTTCATTTTTCATCTTTGACCCTTTTTTTTCTTTCTTTTTTAAGTATTTACTTTTTTCTGTGTCAACTCCACATTCAAATACTTTCATAACTCCACTTTAAAGTAAAAACAATAAGAGACAAAAAGAAAAAAAAAAGAGGAAATTAAAGAAATTTGGAAAACAAAAGACAGAAAAAAATTGTTTTGATAATGTATGGAGAAGGGAAAGAATATCAGAGAAAGAGAGAGAGAGAGAAGGAAAAAAAAAGAGAGGAGAGAAAAAGGGGAGAGAGAGAGAGAGAGGAGAGAAAAGAAAAGTAGAGGGGATAGAGGAGAGAGAGGGGGAGAGAAGGTGGAAAAGGGGAGAGAGAGAGAAGGAGAGAGGGGAAAAGGAAAAGAGAGAGAGAGAAACATGAGACAGACAGCCAGACAAAAGAGAAGAAAGAGGGGAGAGAGAGAGAGAGGGAGAGAGACAAAAAAAATAGATAATAATAGAGAGAGAGAGAGACAGAAAAATACAAAAGAACACACACACACAACAAAACACAAAACCACACAAAACATACACCCACACACCACACAAGTCGTTAAAGAGAGTAGGAGAAAAGAGGGGGGACAGAGAAAGACAAAGACAGAAAAACGAAGGGAGAGAAAAATTTAAATTTTCAAAAATCGCCCAAACTTTAACTCTCCAAAAATAGAAATCATCAATTTTGTTAAAAATTGCTACTTTATGTGTTATATGTATATAAAATATATTTATATATTTTATTTTGGTAATTATTATATATAATATATATTTTAAAATATATATATTTTATACCCTTGTGTGTGGTGTTTTGTGGGGTTGTGTAAAAATATTATTTTATATATATTCTATATTTAAAATTATTATTTTTAATTATATATCATTTATATATGAAATATCTCTTATATTTCAATTTATTATATTTATCTATATATTTTTTTATATACCCCCCCTATATATTACTATTTATCAATATCTATTTCATTTTATTTAAAACGATTTTTATATCCTATTTTGTTTTAGGGATCATATCTTATTTTTATATCCTATCCCCTTTTTTATCTAAAAATTATTATATATTTTTATTTTATAATATATAATTATATTTATTTTCATGTTTTTTAAAATTATATCTCTCTTTCTCTCTTATCTTCTTTTTTTGTAAAATTCTATATGAAATTATTTTCCCTTTTTTTTTAAATTTTTGTATAAAATATATTTTTTAAAAATAAAATTAATTTTGGGAGAGAGAGGAGAGAGAGAGAGAAGAGAGAGAGGGGAGAGAGAGAGAGAGGGGAGGGGAAGAGAGAGAGCAGATGAAATTGGGTTTAGGTTAATATGCATTATATATTTCCAAAAAAAATTTATATATATATATATTATATATATCTATAATTTTTATTATATATATTATATATAATACCCCCTTATATTATTTACATTAATATATATAAATATTTATATTATTATATAATTTAATATAATATATATATATATTTTAATATTATAAAATTTTGTAATTTAATATATCTATAATATATTTTATATATTATATTATATATATTTTTATTAATATAAAATTATAAATAAAATACATTTATTATATATATATATATAATATTATATATAACCCTACCCTTGTCTTATTTTAATATATATTTCCTAAAATAAAACCATTAAAATAAAATATTATATTTTAATATATAAAATTAAATATATATTATATTTATAATAAAATATATTTCCCTATATTTATATAAAATTATAAAATTTTTTAATATATATATATATATATCCCTATATCTATACATATATATATATTCTATATAATTTATTTTTTTAAAATATATTATAATATTTTCCCCTATATTTTATAAAATATATATATCTTTTAAAATATTAAAATATATTTTATATAGATAAAATAAGAGGGGAGAGAGAAAAGACAGACAGCAGAGAGAGAGATGAGAGGAGAGAGGAATTTTATTGTATATAGGTTGTATATTGCGTTTTAAAATTGTTTTATTATATATATAAAATATATTATATTTAAAATATATATAATTTTAATATAATAATTTTATATATATATCAATATATACTATAAATATATACCCTATATTTTATATATTATTAAAATATACATTTTTTTGGTAAATTAGAATATTTATTATTATATAAAATTTTATTTTATTTTTATATATATACATTTTTAAAATATTAAAAAAAATCTTTTTTGAAAAATATATTTTTTATTTTATGTATCGATTTTATCTTTTGTGTGTGTTTTGGTGTGTGTGTGTTGTGGGTGTTGTGGGGGTTTTGATGTGTGTGTAGGGTTTGTGAAAATTTCTTTTATTCTCTTTATATTTATCTTATTTTCATATTTTTTTTTATTTTAAAAATATTTATTCTTTGTTTGGTCGCCCCGGCCCTTGTCTTCGGTTTCCCCTCTTCCTCTTTTTTCCTTCCCCCCCCCTCTCCCCAAGTTTTTTTTAAATTTTTTACTTCTCCCCCCTGACCCCTAATTTTAAATTTCCTTTTTTTTTTTCCCGTGCCCCAAAAGCCGGTCTTTCCATTTCCCCCACCCCCACCCCCTCCCCCCCCCCTCCCCCCCTCCCCACCCCACCCACCCCCCCTCCCCACACCCCCACCCCCCACCCCCCCCCACCCCCCCATCCCCCCCCCCACCCTATTTTAAGTTTAATTATTTTATATATATATTATTTATATAAAAATTTATATTTTATTTATATATACATATGCGCCCGAATGGCCGAGGGGTTTTTAGAGCATGGGACTCAAGACGGGCACGACGGCAATCGGGATTCGAGAGTTGGGAGTACCGGCGGGCGCGTTTTTTTCCCTTTGGGGCAAGGAACTTCCCCCGGGATTGCCTACCTAAAAAAGCAAAATCGCTTTGAGAAGTCAAACGCATGTGACGTAGGTGAAGTCACCCCCGGGGCAAAAACCGGGGCGGTTGTTTAAAGGAAAGGGCACCCAATCAGGCGGGTGGCACTGCCATTAACCTCTCAGTGATGCATTGAGAGGGGCCCTTTGGGCCGCAGGGGAATTTAATTGGCTGTTGAAAAAAAAAAAAAAAAAAAAAATAAAAAAGAGAAAAAAAAAAAATATATTTTATATATATATTTAATATATATATTATATATATTATATATTATATAATTCCTATGTAAAATCTATGTATATATTAAAATTTTAAATTTATATGTATATGTATATGTATATGTATAATTATTTTTAATATATATTATATAATTATATAAAATGTATATTACTCTATTATTTTTATAATATATATTATTATAAAATATGTTTAATTTTACTTTTAAAATCTATTATTTTATATTAAAATATAATATTATAAAATGTACTATTTTTATTATAACATATTTATATAATATGTGCGTTTTTTATTATTCATACACCACACAACACACAAACCACACCACTAAACACACACACACACACACACCCACACCCACACCACACACCACACACACACCACCACACACACACAACACCCCCACCCCCAAAAAACCACACCACCCCAAACCAAAGGGATATTTTACATATCCCATTATATATGTATTGTAAAATAAAATTTTATAAAATTTATATATAAAATTATATATATGTTTATGTTTTATATACATTTTTATTTATATTTTTGTTTATATATATATATATATATATATATATTAATATAGAAAATGTCTATATTTATATATAGGGATATTTACTATGTTTGGTGTGTGTGTTTGCGTGTGTTTTTTTGGTATACATATATATATAGCTAATTAATTAAAAAAATAAACCCTTTTATATTATAAAAGATATATAAAAATAAAATATATATAATATATTTTCCCCCGAAAAACGACATATCCCTTAAAAAGTCGGCCCCATGTGCCCGTAGGGGAAGTCCCCCGCCGGGGCCAAACCGCGGTTGATTAGGAAGGGCACCCAAACCCGGAAAGGGGGGCCCTGCCATATAACCTCTCAGTGAATTTTTGAGAGGCCAAAGTCCTCGTGGAAGGGAAGGCCCTGTTAAAAACATTTATATTTTCCCTTTAAAAATATTATTTTATTTTAAAATATAAAAAAAAATAATTATATATATAAAATATATATTTTTATATAATATTAAATTTAAAATTTAAATTAATTAAAAAAAAAATTAATAAATAAATAAAATAATAACAATATTTTCCTTCCCTTTTAAAGGGTAGGTTCATGTCTGGCCGCCGGGGGTCACAGCATGACCCTTATTTTTTCATTTGTGATGCTCTTGGAGGAGTAGGGGGAAAGGGTCCCCATTTTCCTTTTCCAGGGAGAGTCCCGGGTTTTAAACCTTTTTAGGTAATCATTCTCTCTATTTTATCCGGTTTGGGGACCAGCACTGACTTGGCTGGCTTGGCCACCCATGGGGGGGTAGGAAATCGAGGTGAATTTTCCTTTCCCCAAGGGAAAAAGGGCCCCGGGCCGGGTTGACTCGAACCCTCGAACTCAGATTGCCGTCGTGCCCTCTTGGCCCCATACTCTAACCATTGGGCCACCGGGGCCCTTAAACGATCAGGGGTTTTCCATGTTTTTTCTTGTAAATTTAGAGCGGGGGGTTTTGCCTTTTCCTTCCGCCCTTTTTTTTTTTTTTTTTTTTTTTTTTTTATCGATAAACCATCTCTATTTCCCCCCGGCACTGACTTGAGCGGGTTTGGGCCACCCAGTGGCTAGGAGGAAATCGGGTTTTAAAGTTCCTTGCCCAACGGAACAACGCGGGGGTCGGTGACTCAACCCTCAAATTTCCCGGGTTTTGCCGCCCGGACAGTCTTGACCCCGTTGCTCAAACCATTTTTGGGCCCCCCGGCGGCCCATGTTGTATATAACTCAGGGTTTGGGAGTAGCCCTGAAATTAATAAAGATTTAAAAATATATTATACTTTCATTATATATATTTTATAATTTTAAAATATTAATAATATAAAATATTATATATAAAATTATATTTTTTGGGGTGTGGTGAAAATTATATATTATAAATTATATATATTTTTTAAAATAAATTTATAATTATAAAAAGGTATAAAATATATAAAATAATCTTTGTTTTTTGTAGTGTTTGTGTGTGTGTGTGTAATTTTTTTTTCCCTCCTCACACATTCCCCCTCCCCCTCCCCCAGAGATGCTCACAAATTTGGATCTTGAGTGTTTCGTACCCCCTTTTATACCTTATACTACAGGACTCCCTTGGACCCAAACTTGTAGCAGACGACCTTCCATCATTCTACTTTGCCATAAAACCCAACACTATTAACTTATAAAGTATTTAATACTTTAAAAACCAGCCCCCACATACCAAACCTTTGCTAACACACACAACCCTTTGGGGAGGCCTTCCGGGCCCCGTGAAGCGCCCCGTGTACACGGCCCCATTCTTCCCCTTTACAGTCACAATACATCGCCAAACCCCTTTTGAGTTCCCGGGTTAAACCCGTAAAAAAAAGGGTCGCCTGCGAGCGCAAACAAACAGCTTACAGGGACGCTGACCGGACCACCTCCCGTCTCTCA
>NC_051391.1:2760862-2764081 GCF_015228065.2 Penaeus monodon | reverse complement strand
TTTTTTTTTTTTTACTCCCTTCCTCCTCCTCCTCTCCTCCCATCCTCCCTATCCTATTTATAAGACATCAGTTTAGAAAACTTCTTTCTACAAATATAAACATAAGATGTGATAATATATATTTATATATGTGGTTATGAGACTTTTTTGCTGTTTAAAAATATTTTATCATGCATATACTATATATATATACACTATATATATTATATATATAATATATATATATATATATATATATATATATATTTTATATATATATATATATATATATATATATATATATATATATATATACATATATATATTATATATATATATATATTATATATATATATATATATATTATATATATATGTTTTTTTGTTGTTGTTTTTAGAAAGAGAGAAAAAAAAATAGAAAAAAAATGGAGAAATAGAGGCAGAGAGAGAGAGGGGAAGGAGGGGTGGGGGAATGAAGAGAGGAAGGGAGAGAGAGAGAGAGAGAGAGAGAGAGAGAGAGAGAGAGAGAGAGAGAGAGAGAGAGGACATATAGATAGTGTCTATATGTGTCTATATGAAAAATAGACATAGATGCAGAAATAGAATACCCGGATAGATACACGGAGACAGAGATAAAGATAAATTTCCTTTTTTATCAACTGTTACGAGCTTATGAAAATAGACATAAATATCGATATAGACTCCTAGATAGATAGACAGAGATCGAAATGAAAATAAACACCTTTTTTTTTTTTTTTTTTTTTTTTTTTTTTTTGCTTCATAACTTTTACTATTCCTTCACAAAATATCTCTTCTCTCTGACTCCATCAACTGCGAACGACTACAAGCAATGACTTAACAATAAAATACTGGAGTAGAAAAAAAAAAACAATATTTTCTTTTCTATGATTGCTTCGGTGACCAGAAAGTTTTTTTTTTTTTTCATTCATTCGTCTTTTGAAATACGTTTTTTTTTTTTTTGTATGTGTTGGGGGGGGATAGTTCCTTTGACTCTTCCCATTCTCATTCTCTCTCTCTCTCTCTCTCTCTCTCTCTCTCTCTCTCTGTTTCTATCTATCTATCTCTCTCCCTCCCCTCTCCCCTCTCTCTCTTCTCTCTCTCTCTCTCTCTCTCTCTCCTCTCTCTCTCTCCCTCTCTCTCTCTTTCTCTCTCTCTCTCTCTCTTTTTTTTTACTTTACTATTTTCTCTCCCTTTTTTCTTATATCTATTTATAGTACGGATCCTCTGTCACTTACTCGAGTCATCCTGGCAGCCATTAGGGCGACAATACCGGTATCACACGCGCAATTTCCGCCCTTAGCCTATCATCAAGGGCTGCTTTGCCATCGGGGACGTGTTTGACCATCCTGAAAATTGCCTCTTGATTCCGAAGAGAAAGAGGAAGAGGAAGAGGAAGAGGAAATGGTTGAGGGTGAGGACGAAGGAGGAGGAAGGGGGGGAGAGAAGGAAATAAAGGAGGAAGAAGAAGAGGAGGAGAAAGAGGAGAAAGAGGAGGAGAAAAGGGAATGAGAGTGAGAGTGAGAACAGAGAGGAAGAGGAAGAGGAAGAGGAAGAAGAGGAGACAAGGAAATGGTTGAGAGTGGGAACAAAGAGGAAGAGGAGATAAAAGTGGGTGAGAATAGAGAGAAAGAGAAAGAGGAAGAGGAAAAGGAAACAAGGAAATAACGGAGAGTGAGAACAGAGAGGAAGAGGAAGAGAAGGAGGAGACAAGGAAATGAGTAGGAAGGGAAAGAAGGATGGATGGAGGGGGAGGGGGAGGAAAGAAGGAGGAAGGAAGAAAGTGAGAGAGAGAGAGAGAGAGAGAGAGAGAGAGAGAGAGAGAGAGCGCGCGTGCTCTCTCTCTCTCGCTCTCTCTCTCTCTCTCTCTCTCTCTCATTCCCTCCCTCTCATTCCCTCTCTCATTCTCTCTCCCTCTCCCACCGTCCTCTTCCTCCCTACTTCCCCCTATCCTTCCCCCCCTCTCTTTCCTCCCCCCACTCCCCTCATTCCTTCTCCTCTTCCATCCTCTACCTCCCTATCTTCCCCCCCTACCTCACCCACCACTCTCTCTCTCTATTACTCTCTTACTCTCCCCTCCCCCACCCTTCCCCCAGCCCTATCTCTCCCCCCCCTCCCCTCCTTCCCTCCCCTCTCCCTCCCATCACCCTCCCTTTCCCCTCCTCCCATCCCTATCTCCCCCTCCCCCCCCCTTTTCCCCCCTCCCCTCCCCCCTTTCCTTCCTCCCTCCCTCCTTTTTCCCCCCCCCCCCCCCTTTCCCCCCCCCCTTTTCCCCTCCCCCCCTCTCCCTCCCTCCCCCCTCCCCCCAAAAAACCCCCTTTTCCCTTTTTGGGCCTTGGTTTTTTTCCCCCGCCCCCCCCCCCCCCCCCCCCTCCCTCCCCCCCCCCACCCAACCCCCTCCCCCCGTCCATCCAGCCCCCAACATCCCCCTTTTCCCCCCCCCAAAAACCCCCTCCCCCCCCCCCAAAACTCCCCCCCCCCCCAAACCCCCTCTCCTTTTTTTCTCCCCCCCTTTTTCCCCCTTCTTTCCTTTTCCCGTCCTTTTCTTTCCCTTTCAACTCTTCTTTCAAAACCCCCTTTTTTTTTTTTTTTTTGTTTTTTTTTTTTTTTTTTTTTTTTTGTTTTTTTTTTTTTTTTTTTTTTTTTTTTTTTTTTTTTTTTTTTTTTTGGTTTTCATTTTTTTTTTTTTCCCCCGGGTTTTTTCGTTTGTTTTTTTTTTTTTTCTTTTCCCCTTTTTTTTTTCTTTCTTTTTTTTTTTTTTTCTTTTTTTTTTTTGTTTTTTCTTTTTTTTGTCTTCTTTTCCCCTTCCCCTTTTCCTTTCTTTTCCCCTTCCTTTTTTTTCCCTCCCTTCTACTTTTTTTTTTTTCCTTTTTTTTTCCCCTTCCTTTTCCTTTTTGCCCCCCTCCTATTTCCTCTTCTTCATTTTTTCTTCCTCCCTCTTTTTCTTTTGTTCTCTTTCCCTTCCTTTCTTCTTTTTTTTTCTCCTCTTTCTTTCTTTTTTTCTTCTCTTTTTTTTCTTTTTTTCTTTAATTTCTTCCTTCTCTTCCCCCCTCCTTCCCTTGGGTTTCTTTCTTTTTTCCTCTCCCCCCCTCCTTTCCTCTTTTTCCGTCTTTCTCCCCAACCTTTTTCCCCCCCCTCTTTTTTCCCCTTTTTTCCCCCTTTTTCTCTTCTTTCTCCCCTTCTCTCTCTCTTCTCCCCCCTCTCTTCTCTCTTTCCCTTCTCT
>NC_051391.1:2713362-2718362 GCF_015228065.2 Penaeus monodon | reverse complement strand
AAGATATTAGTTACATCGATGCCTGAGACTTTTTTATCTCTAGGGAAAAGCAATTTTTTGTCATTATATTACCCTTCTTGTTTGCTCCAAAATGAATATCGTCTTACGAAACCAGGTAAACAACTTGGTGATATCTCTCCAGAACCCTTGAAAAGACGCTTGAGAGGCCGACACGTTACCACTGTACTATCCCGGAGGCTACATTCAGAAAGATTTCGGACACCTTAAAAGCAGAGCCGGACCAGCAACTCGCGCCCGTCAGCCAATCACCGTCGGGGCAGTCTTACGCCGCAGCCAATCACCGTCGAGCTGCCTTGCCTCGTTAGCCAATCACCGGGAAAAGATGTCTGAGGTGTCTCTGAATACGAGCGATAAACTCACGTGATGTAATCGAAGTCCAGCGAGGAATGGCAGGCCTGCAGAAGCCCCCAGACGCCCCACAGGAGGTGAGACGCTAGAGTGAATTTCGTGACCCAGCCTCTCCAGAGTTCGATGTCTTGCAGAGTGACCTCGTCCTCCACCACGCCCTGGTACTCGGAAAGGTAGCTGCGTAGCCACGACCGCTGTACCTCGGGGCTTGGGTACCGCGTCCAGTCCAGTTCCTCCATTCCTGCAGTAGGTTAGCGTCTTGGGTTTTGTAAAAGTTGAGATTATAGGGTATATGCTTTGGTTGTTTGCTGGTCAGTCGTTCTTGTCTCTCTCTCTCTCTTTCTTTCTTGATCTCTTTTTGTCTCTCTCTCTCGCTTTCTGTCTTTCGATGTCTCTCTCTCTCACTTTCTGTCTTTCGATGTCTCTCTCTCACTTTCTGTCTCTCTCTCTCTTCTCTCTCTCTTCTCTCCCTCTCCTCTCCTCTCTCTTCTCTCTTTTCTCCTCCCACCTTTCCCTTTCCACCTTTCCCTCTCCCCACCCCCTTTCCCTCTCCTCCACCCCCTTTCCCTCCCCCCACCCTCTTTTCCCTCCCTCCCACCCCATATTCCCCCCCTTCCCCCCCACCCAACCCCTAGTCCCCCCCTTCCCCCACCCCCGAGTACTCATTGAAGTGGTTGGCGATATCGAACGGCTGGTAGTTGGGCGCCGCGTACTCGAAGTCGATGAAGGTGACGCTGCCGTGGTCGTCGTCCCAGATGATGTTCCTGACGAGGAGGTCGTTGTGGCAGAAGACCACCGGGCAGCCTAAGGGCACCAGGTGGGCCTCCAGCTCGTCTGACATCTGACTCAGCATCTTTTTGGTGCAGCCCGACGCCACGACTCTGGAAGGGGAAGGTAGGTGTGGTCAGACTGTTGTAAATCAATAGATATATATAAAGAAATATATATATATATATATATATATATATATATATATATATATATATATATGTGTGTGTGTGTGTGTGTGTGCGCGTGAGTGCGAGTGTGTGTATGTGTGTGCGTGGGTGTGGGTGTGTGTGTGTGTGTGTGTGTGTGTGTGTCTGTGTGTGTGTGTGTGTAAATAGGTCAATCAATCAAATGATTTTCTTTTTTAAATAAAGACTGACGAAGGAGATATTACGATAGAGAGATACAAATAAACCAGTAGATATGTATAAATAAATAAAAACATATACGGATAGACATGAATAAATAAATTAAATGAATTCAAATGAAAATAAAGGTTTACGAAGGAGATATTACGACAGACAGTTTATTTAATTTACCTTTTCTGCTTTTCGGCATCGGGGAAGGAATCCGGAAGGAGGGAGAGGAACTTCCGTAGTTTCGGGAACAACATCGGGTTCTTTTTGTCGCCCGGCTGAGGGAAACGAGGATTAGTTAAATGGCTTTTGTTCAGGGGAAATTATCTGTCTTTTTTTTCATTTCCTCGGATTTTTTTTTTTGGAGGGGGTTCTTTTTTTCTCGTTCTCTCTGTCTTTTTCTTCTTTTCTCATCTCTGCTCTTCCCTTATCTCTCTTTCTGTCTCTCTGTCTCTGTCTCTCTTTCTCTCTCTCTCTCTCTCTCACTCACACTTCCTCTTCTATTCTCTTATTTCTCTTTTCTCTCTCTCTCTCTCTCTCTCTCTCTCTCTCTCTCTCTCTCTCTCTCTCTCTGTCTCTGTCTCCAAACATCCATCCATCCTTCCCTTCACCTTTCTTAAACCCTCTCCAGAAGTGTGCACAAGAATCTTCCTTCCCCCCATGACCTGAATCGACCCCCCGCCCCCCGCATCCTCGACCCTGACCTGTATCACTTGCCCCATTTTAACCCTGGATCTGAATCAGCTGTTTCTGACCTGTATCACTTGACCATGACCTGTATTACTGTCCTTGATCTGAATCACTGATATGAATTTGCTGACCCTGACCTGAATTGAGCCCATACCTGACCTGAATTGAGCCAATACCTGACCTGAATTGACCCCATACCTGACCTGAATTGACCCCATACCTGACCTGAATTGAGCCCATATCTGACCTGAAGTGAGCCCATACCTGACCTGAATTGAGCCCATACCTGACCTGAATTGACCCATACCTGACCTGAATTGAACCCATACCTGACCTGAATTGAGCCCATACCTGACCTGAATTGAGCCCATACCTGACCTGAATTGAACCCATACCTGACCTGAATTGAACCCATACCTGACCTGAAATGCCCTACCTGACCTAATTGAGCCCATACCTGACCTGAATTGACCCTACCTAAACCTGAATTGAGCCCATACCTGACCTGAATTGAGCCCATACCTGACCTGAATTGAGCCCATACCTGACCTGAATTGAACCCATACCTGACCTGAATTGAGCCCATACCTGACCTGAATTGAGCCCATATCACTTACCCCTGACATGTTTTACTATCCACTGACCTGAAACGACTTGTCCCTGACCTGTATCCCGTGTGCCTGACGTGTATCTTATGCATCTTGGCGACCTGCTTGGACCCGTATCCCTTGCCCCCTGACCTGTATCTTATGTATCTTGGCGACCTGCTTGGACACCGCCCTCCACACGTTCTCGTGAGTTACGCTCTTGAACGTAAGAGGAACGCCGGGAGTGAACGCGTAACATAGGCCGTTAGTGAACGCCACGTACACCTCGGGTCCGCAGCCAGCCTCGTGAATGACCTGGGAGAGGGAGAGAGGGGGATGGATGGGGGAGGGAGGGGAGGAAGGAGAGAGAGAGAGAGAGAGAGATGGAGGAGGGAAAGGGGGGGGGGGTGGAGGGTGTAGAGGGGGATGAGAGAGATGGGGTGGGGGATGGAGAGAGATGGGGGTGAAGGGGGGAAGGAGGGGTGGAGGGAGAGAGTGAGGGGGTGATGGGGAAAGAGAGAGAAAGAGAGGGGATGGGAAGGGGGGGGAGAAAGGGGATGGTGGGTGGAGATGGGGAAGGGGAGAGAAAGGGTGGGGGAAGGAAAGGGGATGGAGGGGGAGAAAGTGGAAGAGGGGGGTGGAGGGAAGGAGGAAAAAAGAGAGAAAGAAGGGGGCGGATAGCGGGAGGGAAAGAGGCAGAAAGAGAGAGGGAGGCAAGAGAGATTTTTTTTATATAAAAAAGGGAGAAAGAGAGAGAGAGAAATAAGGAAGGAGAAAAAAAATTGTTTACTACTTTTATCACAAATAAATGTAAATACACAAAAAAATATGCTATATAAAACTAAAAAAATTAAAACCTAGAAAAAAAAATATGCATCCACTCTTTCCTAAAGATATTTTTTTTTAAATAAATAAATAAATAAACGGAAAATAAGTACATATATGAATAGATTAATATATAACCAAATAAATACACACATAATTACATAATTAGTTAAATGAATAGAAAAAAACAAACAAACAGAAAACTTACACCATTACCTAAATAAATAATGAAAACACCCTTGATTAATAAATAAATAAAAATATACCATGAAGCTAAAAGAATAATGATAATGATAATAATAATAATAATAATAATAACATAAGCAGATAAATAAATAAAAACCATGACACAGTAGCTTCCAGATCCCTACCTTCTATGAAGGCTAAAAAAAAGATAATAATAATAATAATAATAAGTAAATAGATAAATAAAAACACCATAACACAGTAGCGTAAAAAAGAAAGAAAGAAAAACACCATAACACACCTTCATTGTGTTAATTTCCTCTTGCCTGTCGATAAAGAGGTGGGTGTTGTTACCATACACCCTCACTAACACCTGATCTCGCTCGCTCTCGCACCACACGCCCACGAGGATGTTGGTGACGCCGCAGTGTAGGTCTGGGGGAGGGAGAGGGCGTGAGACGGTGAAAAGGAGTGTGAGAGAGAGAGAGAGTAAGAGAAAGAGAGAGAGAGTGAGTGAAAGGGTGGGAGAGAGAAAGGTAGTGAGATGGTGAGAAAGAGAGAGCGGGCGTGAGATGGTGAGAAAGAGTGAGCGAGAGAGAGAGAGAGAAAGAGTAAGAGAAAGAGAGAGAGTGAAAAAGTGGGAGAGAGAGAGAGAGTGAGTGAAAGGGTGGGAGAGAGAGAATGAGATGATTTGTGAAATAGAGAGAGAGAGAGGACGTGAGAAGATGGTGAGAAAGAGTGGGAGAGAGAGACAGAGAGAGAGAGAGGATGAAAAGATGATGAGAAAGAGGGAGAGAGAGAGTGCTGAGATGCTGAGAAAGAGTGGGAGAGAGAGAGTGAAAGAGTGGGAGAGAGAAAGGTTGTGAGATGGTGAGAAAGGATAGGGGAGAGAGGATGAGAGAGAGTGAAAAGATGGCTAGAAAGAATGACAGGGCGTGAGAAGATGATGAGAAAGAGTAAGAGAGAGAGAATGAGAAGGAAGGGAGGAGGAAGAGAAAGCAGAGAGGGTGAAAGAAGAGGAGGAGGAAGAGGAAGAAGATGAGGGAGAAAGAGGAGGAGGAAAAGGATGAAGATGAGGGTGAAAAGGAAAAGGAAGAAAAAAAATATTTAAAAAAGACAAGATAAAAGTAGATGAGAAAGAAACCACTACAGCAATAAAAAAAAAAAAAATGTAAATAAAGGCAAAATAAACATTTCCAAGATCATTCATAAAAGAATC
>NC_051391.1:2703362-2705862 GCF_015228065.2 Penaeus monodon | reverse complement strand
TAGCAACAGAGCAGTACCC
This sequence comes from Penaeus monodon, assembly GCF_015228065.2. Classification (NCBI taxonomy): domain Eukaryota; kingdom Metazoa; phylum Arthropoda; class Malacostraca; order Decapoda; family Penaeidae; genus Penaeus; species Penaeus monodon. The sequence goes on along the minus strand of NC_051391.1, from coordinate 2,705,843 downwards.
GAAAGGTTGGTTGGTCAAGGTTGTCGTTATCGCATGAGATCATGGGATCTCACATTTAAAATGTTTTTTTTTCCTATTGTCATCCATGTTTGTTTGTCTTGTTCCCATTGGCGTAATTTGTCAAAAATAGGGCCGCGTGAAGGCGGTAATAATCATCCCACGACTGATTATTACTACCCCGGCGTCTGTAAAAAAAAGAAAAGAAAAAAAAAATGCTCTAGGCACATTATATAAGATGGTAGAACATATAAGGACGAATGTGTTCTAGCCTAGGAGATTGCTGCACTCTAGTATTTTATAGAAAATTATATATTATCATTCAATATAAGTTTAAAAACTGGGTGCACCTATGATAAGCATGTAGCTATTGTATAGCAAGGATAGTTAGCTATTGCAGCTATTGTATAGCATAGTCTTTTTTTTCGGGGTTTAAAAGTTACACAAACTAGGGGGAAATTTGGGTTTAGACGTCATTCTGGGCAGTGTGTGTGTGTGTGTGTGGTGTGTGTGTGGTGTTTTTGTGTTTGTTTTGTGTGTGTGTGGGGTGTGTGTGTGGGGTGTGGTTTTTGTGTGTTTTTTTTTTGGGGGGGGGGGGTTTTTTTTTTTTTTTTTGTGATATATATATATATATATATAAAATTTTAATAATATATTTTATGTGTGGTGTGTGTGTGTGTGGGTTTTTTTGTGTGTGTGTGTGTGTGTGTGTGTGTGTGTATATGTATTGTATAGGTATAGTATATTTATAGTATGTATATGTATAGGTATGTATTGTATATGTATAATATGTATATGTATAGGTATATATATATGTAAATGTATATATATAATATAATATTTATAATATATAATTATATATATATAATATAAAAATATAATAAAAAATATAATATAATATAAATAATATAAAATATATATATATAATATATAAAATATATATATAAAATATAATATAATAATATATAATATTATTTTATTATTAAAATTTTATTATTATATGTGTGTGTGTTGTGGGGTGTTTTTGGGGGTGTGTGTGTGTGTGGGTGGTGTGTGTGTGTGTGGGGGGTATATGTTATAGGTATTGGGATATGGGTATAATATATTATATTTTAATATATTATAAATTTTAATATAATATTTTATAAAATTTTATATTTATACCTATACACATATATATACCTATACACTTTAATAAAACCATAAAAAAAACATATTATACACCACACACACAACACACAACAACACACAACACCACACAAAACAAAACACACACCCACACACCAAAACACACACACACACATTTTAAATATATAAAATATATATAAAATATATATATATATATATATAATATTATAGTGTGTAAAATTATAATATATATTTATAGGTATATATTTTATATATATTTATATATATATATATATATAATTTTATTATATATTATTTTAATATATTATATATATAATTATATATAAATATTTTAAATAATATATATAAAATATATATTTTATATATATATATAAAAATATATATATATATATATATATATTATTTTATATTATATATATAATTTTAATATATATATATATATATATATTATATATATATATATATATTTTATATAGGTGTGTTTGTGTTTTTGTTGTGTGTGTGTGTGTGTGTTGTGTGTGTGGGTGTGTGTGTGTGTGGGGGTGTGTTGGGTTGTGTGGGGTGTGTATATATATGTTATGGGATATTTTGGGTGTATGGGGATTTATATGTGTATAGGTATAATATATATATATATATATTATATATATATAATATATATATATATTTTAATATATATTATATTTTTCCTTATACCTATATCCCTATACACATAAAAACCCACACACAACACAAAACCACCCCACACAAAACCCCACCCCACAAAACACCCCACCCCACACATATATATTATATATAATATATATATATATATTTTATATATTATATATATTTATATATATATATATATATATTTTTATTATATATTATATATATATTATTATAAAATTTTTAATATATATATATATATATATATTTATATTATATATTATTTTATATAATATATTATAATTTTATATAAAAAATTATAATATAATATATAAAATTTATATCCATATACATAATATAAAACATATACATAACATATATATACTTTATAAAATTATAAATACATATCCCTTATACATAATATAAATATAAAAACAATACATATAAATATACAAAACACACACAACACACACAAACACACACCACCACACACACACCCCCACACACACACATATTAAAATTATTATATATTATATATATATTATATTTTCAAAAAAAAAATAAACAAAACACACACCACCACACACACACAACACACACACACAAACACACACACACACCCCACACACACACAAAACACAAACACCCCACACACACACCCCACTGCCAAATGCCCAGTCAAAAACC
>NC_051391.1:2685204-2690280 GCF_015228065.2 Penaeus monodon | reverse complement strand
TGTGTTCATACGGTAAAAATTATAATTATTTATCTGTAAATATATAAGATATATAATTATTTATTGATTAAAAAATTTTGCTTTTTTTAAACGATTGTTAATAACAACTTGGCTGAATGCACAACATCTTTATAGAAATGACTTTGTTATTTGATGTGTTAAAGTTAATTAAGTGCCATGTTGATATTTAATTAGGGGTTAATATTGGTTAATTCTTTTACCCAATGAAAACCCAAAAACGGGTGAAGGCATCAGAGTCAGATCGTTAATCTACATAATACAGAAAAAAACAGTGCATGTACAAAATTTTGCTAAAAGGGGGAAGTGATATGGATGTGCCATTTTAAATTTTTTTATTTTATTTTATTTATTTATTTATTTTTAAATTATTTTTATTTTTTTAATAATAAAAATTTAAATAAATAAATTAAATAAAATAATAATAATATTGGCAGCATCCATATCATTTCCCCCGTTTAGTCAAATTTGTAATGCATTTTTACTGATTATGTAGTTTAAAACTGATCTGACTCTGATGCCTTCACCTTTTGGTTTTCTTTTGCTAAAAAAATTTTACACCCAAAATTTTAAAACCCTAATTTAAAACTATAAACATGGCTTTTAAATTTAACATTAACATCATCAAATAAAAATGTCTGCTGATAAAGATGTGTGGCTTCAGCCAAATTTGTTATTAATAAATCAGATTAAAACAAGCAAAATTTTTTAATAAATAAAAAATTTATATATTTATATATTATAAGATAAATTATAATTTTTTACCGTAGAACACACAAAGGTGGGAAAAAATCAAGATAATTCTTGAAAGGGGAAAAAAAGTTTTGGTCATCAGTACAAGAAATGTCTGCACACAAAAATGGCAATGCCAAAACAAAGGAAAATTAATGCAGAAAAAAATGCTCACAACCTAAGTCCATTTCACTCTGGCCCCAAGTTTCAGCTTACCTTTCCCGTGAAAACTGAGCAAAGACAGTGTTTTTCACCAAAATGGCTCCCCCCAAAGACATGTCACCAAGGGGCTAATTGCTCTACCTTTTTTTATTTTTTTTTTAAAATTCTTTACAACAAAATAATGTCAAAAAATTAACCGAAGGGTATCAATACCCTTTCAAAAAAATATTTCACATAAATTCAAAGGGAATACAAAAAAAAAGGGACCTAATTTTCGCACGTTTAATCAACTCTTGGTGTAGACTCAGAATGTGTGTGTGGGGGGGGGGGGGGGGGAAGAAAGAAGAAAGGAAGAAAGGAAAGAATGAAGAAAGTCCATGAATTCAGGCCAATCGGGGGGGGGGGGACTTTTTTTTTTTTTTTTTTTCTTTCCTTTTTTTATTCCCCATGTCATTGCAAATTTTCGTGTAAAAATGGAATCCAGATTTTTTTTTTTCTGCCTGGCTAATTGATACAGATAAAACAACATAACTATACCACCCGAAAATGTAAATATATAAATTCTCCCACCGACATTTACAAACACTATTGAATTAAATCGAACTTGCCAACCCATGATCTAGCACCATCACCACAATATAAAAGTAACACATGAATCTCAAAATGGGAGTCTAAACTTAATAATTAGCTTAAATCATAAATTATTAATCATTAACTTAATTACTTATCATCAACTTAATCAAACCTATCAGTAAAACCAACTATCGTGTCCACAGAGACTTGCGTGACTGCCACGGCCTACATGCCATTAACACCCCAGCAAAGACCAATGAAAAAGTTTAAAGAGCTTCTAGATCAAGGGGAAGAGGGGGGGAAGGGGGCTCATGGGGTATTTTCAAGAAGAGGGGGGAGCCGTGTGGAAATTTGGATGTCAAATTAAACCCTTTCCTGACGGGTAGTATTCATAAATGGCCCGGGCCTCGCTGCCGGGGGTTTATATCGTCACCCTAGCATGCGTGACCGCTCATGCCAAATACCAGCATCCCATGCCATTTCTTCGTAATACTACGAGCATATGTTGTATTTTCAGTTATCATTATTTTCTAAAGTCTCTACTTGTCATATTTCCTGATAAATCAAGACTGAAGGATATTGTTATAAAGACCCCATAGCTGATCATTATTCGCTCTATAGTCTAAATAAAATAAGCAGTGTGTGGCATCATGGAGTTGATTTTTTTTTTTTTTTTTTGTGTAGTAAAAATGAGAAAGTGCTAAAAACGCCTTAATAATCACATTTTCAGTGGCAGAAAAATGATATTTTGCCGTGATTGTAAAAAAAAAAACTCATGGCATGTCCATACATAACCCATGATGTACGTACATGCCCCCGGCAGATAGTCCAGCCAGTTAAAGTGAATTTTATCTTTTTTGTCCAGCCAGTTAAAGTGAATCTTATCTTTTTTTGTCCAGCCAGTTAAAGTGAATCTTATCTCCCTTGACTGGATATAATTACCTCTCACATATATATAGGGTGAGATTTGTCAAGGTAAAGATGCATTTGCCTGAAACTAAAAAAGTTCTTAAGGTCGCGTTTTCCGCTACGTTGGCAAGGTTCGTCTATGGAATAAATAGAATAAGTGAAAATAGATAGATAAATGAATGAATAAAAAGGCAGGAAGGTTAGGTTTGGTTTTCGGAACGTCGCTCTCGGCATCAAATTCCTTTTTTTTTTTTCTTTTTTTTACAATTTCGATTAATTTTCCTTCCTGAGACCATCTATCCGTCAATTTTCTGGAAATCATTAAAAAAAAAATATTTAATTTCCGCTTCGCAAGTGATGAAAAAAAAAAAAAAAAATTCTGAAAATTTGGGACAAATACAAAGGTTGAAATAAAAAGGGTGTAAAGGATGAAAAAAAAAAAAATTCGAAAGTCAAGCATAAAATTAAACCAAAGAAACGACAAATATACAAAGAAATCGAGGACAAAAAAAAAAAAAAAACGAGCCATATTCTCCCTAAATACGAAGAGAAAGCTAAAACTACAAACGGATGAAAAAGAAGATCGAGCCAAAATTAACGACAGAAACGACAAAATGCAATGAAAATATAGACAAAAAAGAAAAAAAAAAAAAACCGAGCCACATTCTCCCCCAACAAGAAAGAAAAATTAAACCCGATTTCAACCTCCCTTCCACCAAACCCGAAGCCGAGATCAAAACACACCCTTTAAATCCCCTTATTTCCTCTTTATCGCTTATCCTTCCCTCCCAAAAAGACCACCGAGACACTCACCACAATCACGCCGTTGCTGAGACCGCTCATGGTGGCGAATCGAGCGACGAATAAACGAGAAATTTGACGAAATGAACGAGAATTTTTTCCCCCTCTCGGCCGCCGCTTTCCTGCCCCGCTCGTCGCAACACGATTTTTGGCGCGAAAGACATCTTGTTTGCGGCGGCTTTCGTTTAGTGGGGTGAATTTTTTTTTTTTTTTTTTATTTTGGGGTTTTAGGGGTCTGTTTTGGGGGGGTTATTTTTATTTTTTTTTTGTGGAGTTGGGTTGTTTTTTATTTTTGTTTTTTTTTGTTCTTGAGGCGAGTTTTTTTGTTTTGTTTTGTGTTTTTTTTTGTTTTGTGTTTTCTTTTTTTTTGGGTTTTAGGGGTTGTTTTGGGGTTATTTTCAGTTTTTTGGGGGTTGTTTTTTGGGGGGGTTTGTTATTTAACGAGTGTTGTTTTTTTTTGTTTTTTTTTTGATAAGGTGGGGAAATTATATATATTTTTCGAATTTGGTTTTATTTGGTTTAGGTTTTTTTTCTTTTATTATTATTATTATTACTTGCCGTATTTTTGGAATTAAATCTTGTCTTGTTGACTATATTTTGGGGATTATTATTCGTATTATTCGCCTGATGATATTCCGGTCGAAAACTTTTTTGGCGCGAATCACTTTGAGCCTAATTCGTATTTTTCTCTTTACTCTATCGTTATCAGTTAATTTGGCTCTATCTCCGTCCCAACTTTTTTTGTTTTTATTACTATTATATTATTTTTTATTATTATCACTTTTATTAAAATTTATATAGTAGTTCCTTGACTCATAAGTTTCTATGCGTTGAAATACTTCACTTATTTCTTTAATTTCTCTTATTCTATTTTGTTTTAAACTGAGCTTTTATACATATAGTAATCTCTTTTGTGAGTAACTAGGTTTATTTTATCACTATTATGTTTTAATTTTTTTTTTTTTTATGAAAAATTTAGTGAACTTTGGAATGCTGGTTCTATGGGGATTCAAAACCTTTTTTTTTTTTACTCGTTTCCCTTTTGTCATTCTTTAATGTTTTTAGCTTTTCTTTTATTTTGACAAAAATATTTTCTGAAAAAAATTCTTTTATTGTTTTTAAAAACTTGTTTCACTTTTTTTTTTTATGCTTTTAATATTCTGTTTTCTTTTTCTTTTTTCTTTTATTTTTCTTTTTGTTATTATTATTTTTTGTTTTTTTAACTTATTTCTCTTTTATTGTTTTTAATATTTTTTTACCTTTTCTTCTGTTATTGTTTTTTATACATATATATATATATATATATTATATATATATATATATATATATATATAAAATATTATATATATATTACTGTTTTAATTTTTTTTTTTTTTTTTTTTTGTGGCTATATAATCCCTGGAGGTCATGGAATTATTCACATTTATTAAATTCAACTTTCATGGCTTATAAGGTTCTGAAAGTATATTTTATTTAACTCTTCAAATATAATTTAGCTGTAAATCTGGCAAATTTTCATTTTACAATTTACATGATTTTCAGTCAATTTTCGTACATTAAATACTGATCTAGGGAAATTTTAGTAAAATATAGAAAATATTTTACGACGATGAACTATAGGGATAAATGATAATGATAATAATAATAATAGTGATGATGATTATGATAGTATTAATAATGATGGTGATAATGATAAAATAAAAATAATAATGATATAATAAATAACAATGATAATAATAGTATTAATAATAATAATAAAAAATAAAATAATAATAAATAATAATGATTATGATGATGTAATAAAAAAAAAATATAAAATAATAAAATAAAAAAAATGATTCTAATTAATGTAATATGATAATAATATATTTATAATAACTA
>NC_051391.1:2677297-2685104 GCF_015228065.2 Penaeus monodon | reverse complement strand
GGGGGAAGGGGGAGAAGGGAAAAGAGAAGAGAGGGAGGAGGGGGGAGAGAGAGAGAGAGAGAGAGAGAGAGAGAGAGAGAGAGAGAGAGAGAGATGTAGCCTCAATCTATAGATTCTGTGATTTGCTGCTTCTTTGCTTGCTAGAAATTGCCAGAATTCTAATGACTTGCGACACTGGAGAGGCCTGAATTCCCGAACACTAGATTAGTACTCCAGTGCCTTAGTCTACATGGCCAATGAGGATAGCAAATGTGAGAAGCAATATTTAGACAGTGGCAGTCGAAACACTAATCGATTTATGGTACAGCAAAGATTATTTTAAACCTGATATTTAAATTGTTAAAGAGGAGTGTTTGAGAATTTTTTACAATAAAAAGGAAGAAAAAAATACGCTCATGAATCTTTTACCCAAAATTTTAATTTATCATAAAGAACTGATTTCAGGCTTTCAGTCACATTATTCCAACAGAATTATGAAGTTATAAAAACCAAAAATTCCTTTTTTGTAACAGGACCTTAAAAACTGTCATGTAGTAGTAGGAACTAACTTCAAAAACGTGCAAAGAAAAAAAATAAATCTTAATCTTTGCATATTAAATATATCTGTACAAGGCAAGGATAGGTAATGCCCTTCAGTTAAACGAAGGAATGCACGCCATAACAAAGCTGTAAAATATACTAAAAACACTTGTTAAGCTTCGGTCCATTAATGCTCTCTGTGATGGCTGCAACGAGGGGCTGCTGGCGAGCGGCGAGCAGTCCTGTGTCTGGTGCCGATTCCCAAATAATCTTTGGAGCTGCTTAAATGAGGGGGGGATGAGCCCCCAGCCAGACCCAGGATCCCCAGACTCAATGGTTGTCAGGAAGGCACCAGACTGTTTCATCCTTTCAAAAGCATACATTCTGCGGATTGGATTTTGTGTTAATGGTCTTGAGTGCTTTGAATTAATTGGGTATACATATATTTCTCCCACTGCAGTTTATGATGAAATCTCTGATAAAAAGAGTAATAAACAGGAAAGTATGATATGGTAACAGACCAAGATCGGCACACTGGTATCAAAATGTGTAACAATATAGTTCAAAAAGTTAAGATTTGAAATTTACAATGTATGATATTTAAGGAGAATAATAATAGTGGTGGTGGTGGTAGAAGTAATAGTAGATATACATGTATGTGTTCATTTATATTTATATATGTATAGATGTATATGTATGATGATGTATGTATATATGTATGTAGGTATGTAGGTATGATGTAGTAGTATGTATGTATGGTATATATATATATCTATATATAATATATATATATATATATATAATATATATAATATATATATCTGTGTGTGTGTGTGTGTGTGTGTGTGTGTGTGTGTGTGGTTTTGTGTGTGTGGGGTGTGTGTGTGTGTGTGGTGTGAGTGTGAGTGTGAGGTGAGTGTGGGTGAGTGGAGTGTGAGTGTGAGTGTGATTTGGAGTGTGAGTGTGAGGTGAGGTGAGTGCGAGTGCGTGCGTGCACGTGTGTGAGTGTGAGTGTGCGCAATCTATATCCTGAAAACATCAGACAGCAAACACAGTCATTCCCCCCTGTCCACCACTGAGCGAGAGGAGCAAGCGTCGACCACCACGTGAAAAACCCATTCCGCTTCAATAAGGTCAAGCGCTGTTTGCTGGACACAAGACAGGGCTTCAATCCCACAAAGAATCACAGACTTTATCTGTAAAAGAAAATAATAATAAATAAATAATTAAATTACATAAAAAGTAGATAAACAGAGGAATAAATAAAAAAAAAATTTGAAGGATGTTACTGATTAAAAACATTCTATAAACACATTAATATACTCTCAATGTTTAAAAAAAGAATTAGCAAAGCTATTGGAGGAAGAAGAAGAAGAAGAAAAGAAAAAGAGTCAGGGTTTAGGTCAAGTGATCTCTGTTGCCCCCACTTGCCTGGTGCCCCAAAACAAAGGCCAACAAACCTCCCATGTTTTTGGCAAAAAAAGATCTTAAAACTGTTCCTTTTTGATGACAATCTCCCCAGGGATATTATGATTTCCCGGGAAATTTATCCCCAGAACATGGCGATTTACCTTCCCCAAAGCGCCGGGGAACATGCGTATGAACCAGCCCTTCAAAACATCAAAAACAATTGCTTCAGAAAAAACCCTAACTAAAAAAAAATCGAACTTTTACCTCTTTTGACTTAATGATTTCCTGATGGGAGGGGGACACATGGAGAACTTTTTCTTGTCAAACACTGGGACATTTTCTCAGCAATGCCCAAATCTGGCACCGAATTTCCTAAACCTTTGGTAAGTTTAATTTGGTTACAGTGAGGAAGTCTTTTTAAAAATTTCAACAAGTATAGTAATAAATAATCAAACAAAATAATAACAATAGTAATAAGATATGATAAACAATAATAATAAGAATAGTAGTAGTAGTAGTAGTAGTAGTAGTAATGGTGGTAGGATTGGTACAAGTAACAATGGTATATTATTATAATAATTTCTGTTTTTATTATTTTTATTATATCTATCATTATTGCCACATTTTTTTACTGTAATATCATCATCTTCATTATTATTATCACTATTATCATTATTGTCATTTCATCATCATTACTGAAATTATTATTATTACTATTTCATTATTATATCATCATCATCATCATTTTTGTCATTAACATTATTAATATCATTATCAGTATCATAGTAGTAGTAGGGAGTAGTAGAATAAGTAGCAATAGCAGCAGCAGTAATAATAGTAATAGTAGTAGTAGTAGTAGTGTAGTAGTAGTAGTACTAATAGTAGTTTGTAGTAGTAATAATAATAGTAGTAGTAATAGTAGCAGTAGTAGTAGTAGTAGTAGTAATATAGTAGTAATAGTAGTAGTAAACAGCATCAGTGCCAGTAGTAGATTAGTCATATAACAACAGTAAAAAAACAATGATAATAATAATGATAAAAATAAAAACAGTTTCTAAAAGCATAAAAAATGGGCTAACACAGTAATGTAAAATCCAAAAATTATTTAAAGCATTAATGAACAGGATAAAAGCCCTACAAATTACAATTACATATAAGACAAATTAACAACATGACATATTAATGACGTATAAACATGATGTTTTATAATGATTTGAGATGACATTTTATCTGTGATTTCAAGGTGACTTTTTGGGCCCAACGTTATCTGATAAAACATGGGTACTGGAGACTTATGCTAGGTACACTTAATAATATATATAGTATATATATTATATTATATATATAGATATATATATATATATATATATGTATATATATATATATATATATATATATATCATATATGATGTATGTATGTAGTATGTATGTATGTATGTAGTATGTAGTATTGTATGTATGTATGATATGTATGTATGTAGTATGTAGTACGTACGTACGTACGTATGTATGTATAAATATATATATATATAATTATATATGACAATATATATTATTACATATATAGTACATACATATATATATAAATATATATATATATATATATATATATATATATATATATATATATATATATATATACATATATATACATATATATATACATTATATACATACATATATATATCCATATATATATATTTATATATAATATACATATATATATATATATATATATATATATATATATATATATAATATATACAGAAAATGAGGATCTCTGGCTCCTGGTACCAGCGCTCCAACTCGCATCACTGGACTGGTACAGCGATACGGGTACAGTGGCCAAGGAGATCGACCACATTCTTGTTAGCACGCGATGGAGGATCCTCCAGAACTGCAGGGTTTACCGGAGTGCTGAGTTCTGTGGCAACCGACCATAGGCTGCTTGTGGCTACCTGCGGGTCCACTTCAAAAACTCCCCGTCCCTCCAGTGGCCACCCTAAGGGTTCACTTGGACAGACTAAGGGAGGAGGAGTGTGCCCGTGGGTTCGCCACGGCAGTCTCTGACCGATTCTCAGAAACAGCAACCTGACGGATCCAGTTGCTCTGTGGGAGTCCTTCAAGCGCGTAACACTCGAAGCAGCTCAGGAGTCCATTGGCGTACGCCCAAGGACAAGGGCAGAATACCATCTCCCTGGAGACATTAGAGGCCACTGAAGCGTGTCGCAAGGCTCGGCTGAATGGGAATCAAGTCTCGCGCCGTTCCATGGTGCGTAGGGCTCGGACACTGTGAGAAGGGACAAGGAACAGTTCATCAGGAAATCTTGCTGAGGAGGTCGAAGGCTATTTCTTGGTAATTGACCTTCGCCCTGCCTACGAAGCCCTGAGATATACTGTACCCTTAGCCCTCCTCACAGATGTCTGGAGTCCGATCTGGGGATGGTCGGATGTTCTCAGTTGATGTTGGGGTTGGTGATCGTTGGGCTGTGTATTTTGAACAGTTGTACCAGGTGGATCCTCCCAGTTAGCTTGGGAGCGAGTCTCAGTCTGTGCGGACCCACCCATCAGCGGGAACCTCACCCTAACGAGGTTAGGTGGCGATTTCAGTGAAGAGTGGGAAGCTGCAGGCATATGTGATATCCCTGCTGAACTGCTAAAGTGGGGTGAACCTTCTCGGGCGCATACAGTCCTGACTGCATGCATTGGTAACCTCCATCCCCCTGAACGAAGGTTAGCTGGCGATCCAAGCTGAGCTTAAAAATAATTATATACATATATTACCTATATATTCACTATTAATACAATAAAAATTTATGTTTTAAAGCAATATATTTATATAACATAATATCATTAATTATAGATAAATAACAGAAAATGACTTTCTCTGTTGGGAGCCCTAATAGGCATGAAGTATAGAGACATTTGGGTACCAAGTGAAATCCAAATCATTACTGGATAAAAGAGCTCAAACTAGTTCCGGACCTAATGGGAATCAATATCGAGTTATGCTGGATTAATGCTAAGATTGGAAAGGGGGCTCAGTGGACAATCTAAGGTAGGAGGGTGGAACCTGTCGCGCCGGCACAGCCTGACAAATTTCGAACACCATCCTTCCGTGACCTGCGATGGGGGGTAATCCTCGAAGGGGGTACTTGGGGTAGCAACCCAAGCTGTTACCATGGCCTCCAACATTCCCCGAGGCAAGGTGTCTCAGCCTTCCGGAATGGGAACCAATCCCTCAGGTTTGGAAGGCACCGAGAAGGAAGGCAGCATATGGAATCTGCTGGGAGTCCAGGCTATTTGGGGAACCATGGTACGGCGGCCGAATCCCATCCCTGGGGACGCCGCAGATTTTCCCCCCAGGCTGGGTGGGATGAGTCATCCCTCAAGAAGGGGGTGACTGGGTTGCATAGGGAATCTGCTACGAGGAAGGATTCCGCTGATGCCCCCAAACGGGAAATCCCCACCAGATACTGGCCACAAGCGGAAGTCGGATGGTATCTGGAAGTGCCTTAAAGTGGGGGGAAAGGCTAGGGCCGAAAATTCTGATGCCTGTGATTCAGGCCCGTGGGGGGCTGGGCCTCCACCCAAGGCTGGTTCAACTCGGGGAGTGGGATTCTGCTAATGGGAACCAGCTCGGGAAAACCGACAAGTCTATTCTGATGCAAGCCTTACTTACTGGAAAGGGGTAAAGGTGGCGGGATTGCTTCTGCCCTGTAACAAGGGTTGCCGCCACGATCCTTGGAGAATCACTTGAGGCCAGGACCGAGCATTAGCCATAGGCAAGCCCATTTAGGGCTTTAAGGTTCGGGCGACCTTGACTTGGAACGTTTGAACCCTTCAGTCGGAATGGGAGTCATTTGGGCGAGCCGTGAAGCCATAGCAATTTTAAGGTCGGTTATTGGGGTTGTGAAGGGGGAAGTCAGGGGGGAGTGGTTGCAAGACCCCTAGGCTTGAGGTCTCCGGAACCAAGGACCAAGTTCAGGCTTGGGGCCTGGGAAACCCGTTCAGTCGACCATGCTTCCGAGGCCTTGGGAAGTCACGGTTATCCTTGTAGCGAGCCCTTATCTCTGGGGTAGACCAGGAATTCGAGAGGAAAAGTTTCAACGGGCCTTTAACCGTCAACAGACGGGAGATGTTCCCTATGCAAAAAGGACCAACTGCGTGTCTTAAGGCCTTGATACCCAGTTTTGTTTATGGAACAAAACCTGGACCATCCAGGCTTGGATTCTCCCTTACCCGAACAAGCCTTGCGGATATGGGTATTTGGAGGACGTAACTTAGGAGACCGGCTTGGGATTTGACTTGAAATCCGGGATCGCAACTCAGGCAATTGGCCACCGTCGCCTCCTGGAGCCCCGCCCCGGGGTTGTCCTGCAGTAACCGGGTGGAGGAGCTTTGGGGACTCGGGGGCCCATGGCGGGCCGCTCGCGGCCGCGTGAGAACCTGGATGGGGGGGCCTGGTGAGATCCTCAGGAGATCTGGTGGAGCTGGATGGGGAAGCGGATGGCCTGGAAGTGCTGGAGATAACTAAGAGAGGAATTGAGATAAAATAGAGAAGAATGGAAAGAAAGATATATATAAATCTATAGATAGATATATAGATGATGATAAATATATAGAATATAAAGAGATATAGAGAGAAGAAGAGAGAGATAATAGAGATTAAAAAGAGAGAGAATAAAGTACGAGATAGAAAGAGAAGATATAGATAGATAATGAGATAAGAATAATAAATAAAATATATAAGAGATATGGAGATAGAGATATGAGATATATAGATAGATATAAATATAAATATATAAAAATAGATAGATAAGATAGATATAGATATAATATAAAAGAGTGATAAATATAAAATATAATATATGTATATGGGGTAAGAATAGAGATATATAAAGATATATATATAATATATATATATATAATATAAAAATTAAATATATGTATAAATATTATATATATAATATATATATATAATTATATATATATAAAAATTTTTAATGGTAGGTTATATATATATATATATATATAGATATATTTTAATATCTATATATATAGTATGATATGATATATATAGAAAATATAAAATATATATATATATATATTATATAATATATATTATATTTTATATAGATATATAGATGTATATTATTATAATATATATATATATAGATATATATATATGTATATATATATATGTATAATATATATATAAAATTAATATATATATATATATATATATATATATATATATATTATATATATATATATATATATATATGTATATATATAATATATATAAATCATCACATCAAAGGGGCTAACGCCGACGGGGGCGCATGGCCGCATCCACCCTTCGCTTCCAGCCACGGGGGATCCTCGAGGCGAGTCTCCAGGCAGGCACACGGCCCATCTCTAGTTCCTCACGACAGGTCTCGTCGAGCTCCCCAAGCCATGATCTCCTAGGACGTCCCAACAGGTCTCCTCCACCCAGGGTTGTCTCGCAGAGAGACAACCTGGTGAGCAGGGTCGTCCATAGGGAGGCGAGAGGGGCCATATAGCCTGAGTTGGCGGATCCCGGATTATGCAAGAAACAAGTCCCATGCCGGTCTCACGGTGTAACCGCCGGTTGGACACGTGGTCCTGCCAACTATACCCCATGATCCGGCGAAGGGACTTGTTACAAAAGGCATCAAGGCGAGACTCCAAGGAAATGGATACGTCCAGGTTTCGCTTCCATAGAGCAAAACTGGAAGTATCAAGGCCTTGAAGACACGCAGCTTGGTCCTCTGCATAGGTACCCACATCTCCAAACGCTCTTGTTGACGAGTTCATGGCTCCTGTTGCCAGACCAATCCGTCTACTGACTTCC
>NC_051391.1:2667297-2669797 GCF_015228065.2 Penaeus monodon | reverse complement strand
GAGAAAGAGATAAACAGATAAAAACAGACAGACACAGAGGTAAATAGACAAAAATGAAGAGATGGACATAAATTCAAGCAGAGAGAAAATAGGGGAAGGGTAATATCAAACATACAAGACTAAAAAGGAAAGTAATAAAGTAATATTAGTATAGTTTACCTGATGTTTCTGAAGGCCAAGAGTTTGTCAGTTCTTTCTTCAATGATTTCATAATCTTCCTCCTCCAGGTTTGCAAGGCGCACTCCACACATTAGCAAGAGTGGGGTATGAAACTTGCTTCTACCTATAACATACCTGTAAGAAAACAAATATTATTTAATAAAAAATCTTAAAAGAAGAGGAGGAGAAGGAGAAGGAAAAGGAAGAGGAAAAGAAACGGAAAAAGAAAAGAAGAAGAAAAAGGTTAATTGATAATTATGAAAAGTAAGAGACAAAAGATTAACAATGGCAATTATGTCATGACCAATGACAAAAATATTAGTAAAACAATAAATTTCAGCAACTTTTAAGAGAACCTATGCAATGGCTTATAAAATACTATTTTTCTTGTATTAGCCATATACTTTATCCAAACCAACCTGACTTTCCTATGGCCTAGGTTACTACTATGATGAAATATAAAGCGATCAGCTTGACCTCCCATATATGAAAATAAAATAAGCACAATTTTACTTTGGGTCCCTCGCACTCACCGAACATAGTAGATCAGCGTTACGAATTCCCAGGAAAAATGAAGGAAAGGCCAAAGGGTCAGGAATACTTTCTTCATCCTGTTACTCCAATTCTGAAATTAAATTGATTCTTTTATTTCAAACGTGATCCTACGCACAAGTAAGCGGAGAAAACCAACAGATGTTAGCAGTTTAAATCCACAGACGTCATTATCAAAAAAAAAAAAGGATTAATTTCAACAATGTCTATTTTTCTTCTTGATATCTATTAGTGTAAAAGGTCAAGAAATATAAATAAAATGACTAGGAAAGTAAATCTTGAAACAAGGACTGTGTAGGAACGGAGAAAAACTTGGGTAATGGCCACAGAAAATACATGAAATACTATTAAGATCCCAAATTACTCTACAGAAATTTCGAGATCATAATAACCAAAGATACAACTGCAATCAGTTCTAACGATCATCTTGGTCGCTGCAATTTTGGCACTTTGGCAAAGGCCAAAAGACCTACGCCACTGTATATTCTGTGAAGATCATGAGTTTGTAGACTTCCCTGGATATCTATCATTAAATGAGAGATCAGTTTAAGTTCTATCTATTCAAAGCATTATATGTGGAGGTTTGTTGTAATGAGATGTAGTCCTCAGTTCAAGAGCCACCAAAGAAATTTTTGAATTAAAATTACCTTTTCATTAAGTAAACCATCTGCATCCTTTTCTCTCACATCCTGAAAAATATTGTCAATTCTTTCCCGAATGTAAGGAAACGCAACAAGAGCCGATAATGATTTTAAATAAACTTTTCTTGACAAGGATAGAGCCTCCGTCCTCTTTGCTGAATTTAACTGTACACGCTTAAGGTCGTAGAAATTCTCAGCGAACGACGCACCTGTAAAATAAGAAAAAATAAAATAAAATCAATAAATTTGGGGTAATAAACAATGCCATGCATGCACAACCTCAAACTTCGAATATATAACATGTACTATTGGATCAAATAAATTGCAAATGACGTCAAACTCACCGTAATTCGATAGATAGTGATGCTGGATGACTAGATTGAACATCACGAATATTTCATTACTGTAGCGCAAACACCAGCCATACTTCTCGGGATTGCTCTCTGCCAAAACCTTAAGAGAGAAAAATTTTAAAAACTGTTAAATCTCAAAAATTTATCCACATCCATCTTATTACAAATATCACATAATACATTTATCTTATTACAATGGCTCATAAAAGAGAAAGAAGAGAAGAAATACATATACTTAAACACACGTAGTCCAACGGCTTATATATACATATATAGATAAAATAGATATATAGATATATATGTGAACAGACTCACATAATATAAAAAATTAACAATACAGCCACTTGAAAGATTCAAAATAATAGTATTAATCTGCTTATGAAATCATTAACCCTTAAACTGAGGGTGATATAACATTATATCCTTGTCGATAAGACTAGGCAAATACTCGTTTAAATTTTGACCGACCGAGAGGGTCACCTCGTTAATCTCTCTCTGCCGTTTCGGGGCTAAGAAGGAAAACCCACAACGACGTATATAATCTTGTAGCCTAAGCTCTACTTTGACAGAATATTTATTACACTTGTGCTCTTTCTCTCCTTCTCCCTCCTCTTTCTCTCTCTCTCTCTTCTCTTCCTCCCCCTCTCTCTCTTCTCTTTAGAATACCTATTATGTAGGATTGTTGGCATGAAATTTCTTAATAATGTCCTATTCTCGATCCCTTTTTTTTCGGCATAGAATTATTTAAACCTAACACTGACTGACTGACTGACTGACTGACTGACTGACTGACTG
>NC_051391.1:2637297-2662297 GCF_015228065.2 Penaeus monodon | reverse complement strand
GCGAAGCGGAAATTAAATTTTTTTTTTTTTATGATTTCCAGAAAATTGACGGATAGATGGTCTCAGGAAGGAAATTAATCGAAATTGTAAAAAAAGAAAAAAAAAAAAAGGAATTTGATGCCGAGAGCGACGTTCCGAAAACCCAAACCTAACCTTTCCTGCCTTTTTATTCATTCATTATTTATCTATCTATTTTCACTTATTCTATTTATTCCATAGACGAACCTTGCCAACGTAGCGGAAAACGCGACCTTAAGAACTTTTTTAGTTTCAGGCAAATGCATCTTTACCTTGACAAATCTCACCCTATATATATGTGAGAGGTAATTATATCCAGTCAAGGGAGATAAGATTCACTTTAACTGGCTGGACAAAAAAAGATAAAATTCACTTTAACTGGCTGGACAAAAAAAGATAAAATTCACTTTAACTGGCTGGACTATCTGCCGGGGGCATGTACGTACATCATGGGTTATGTATGGACATGCCATGAGTTTTTTTTTTTACAATCACGGCAAAATATCATTTTTCTGCCACTGAAAATGTGATTATTAAGTTGTTTTTAGCACTTTCTCATTTTTACTATACAAAAAAAAAAAAAAATAAATAAAGATTTCAACTCCATGATGCCACACACTGCTTATTTTATTTAGACTATAGAGCGAATAATGATCAGCTATGGGGTCTTTATAACAATATCCTTCAGTCTTGATTTATCAGGAAATATGACAAGTAGAGACTTTAGAAAATAATGATAACTGAAAATACAACATATGCTTGTAGTATTACGAAGAAATGGCATGGGATGCTGGTATTTGGCATGAGCGGTCACGCATGCTAGGGTGACGATATAAGCCCCCGGCAGCGAGGCCCGGGCCATTTATGAATACTACCCGTCAGGAAAGGGTTAATTTGACATCCAAA
This sequence comes from Penaeus monodon, assembly GCF_015228065.2. Lineage (NCBI taxonomy): Eukaryota > Metazoa > Arthropoda > Malacostraca > Decapoda > Penaeidae > Penaeus > Penaeus monodon. The sequence goes on along the minus strand of NC_051391.1, from coordinate 2,661,373 downwards.
TTTCCACACGGCTCCCCCCTCTTCTTGAAAATACCCCATGAGCCCCCTTCCCCCCCTCTTCCCCTTGATCTAGAAGCTCTTTAAACTTTTTCATTGGTCTTTGCTGGGGTGTTAATGGCATGTAGGCCGTGGCAGTCACGCAAGTCTCTGTGGACACGATAGTTGGTTTTACTGATAGGTTTGATTAAGTTGATGATAAGTAATTAAGTTAATGATTAATAATTTATGATTTAAGCTAATTATTAAGTTTAGACTCCCATTTTGAGATTCATGTGTTACTTTTATATTGTGGTGATGGTGCTAGATCATGGCTTGGCAAGTTCGATTTAATTCAATAGTGTTTGTAAATGTCGGTGGGAGAATTTATATATTTACATTTTCGGGTGGTATAGTTATGTTGTTTTATCTGTATCAATTAGCCAGGCAGAAAAAAAAAAATCTGGATTCCATTTTTACACGAAAATTTGCAATGACATGGGGAATAAAAAAGGAAAGAAAAAAAAAAAAAAAAAAAGTCCCCCCCTCCTGATTGGCCCTGAATTCATGTACTTTTTCATTCTTTCTTTCTTTCTTTCTTTCTTTCTTTCTTCCCCCCCCCCCCCCCCCCACACACACACAGTCTGATGTCTACACCAACGAGTTGATTAACAGTGCGAAAATTAGTGTACCTATTTTTTGTATTCCTTGAATTTATGTGAAATATGTTTTGTAATGGTATTGATACCACTTCGGTTAATATTTTTGACATTATGATTGTTGTAATAGAATATTTAAAAAAAAATGATAAAATGGTAGAGCAAATTAGTCCTTGGTGACATGTCATTGGGGAGCCATCTGTGTGTAAACACTGTCTTTCGCCTCAGTTTGCACGGGAAGGTAGAGCTGAAACTTGGGGCCACTGAGTGCAAGTGGACTTAGGTTGTGAGCATTTTTTTCTGCATTAATTTTCCTTTGTTTGTGGCATTGCCATTCATGTGTGCAGATCATTTCTTGTACTGATGACCAAAACTTTTTTTCCTCTACAAGAATATTATCTTCAATTTGTCCTACCTTAGTGTGTTCATACGGTAAAAATTATAATTATTTATCTGTATAATATATAAGCTATATAATTATTTATTGATTAATAAATTTTGCTTGTTTTAATCTGATTGATTACATATACAACTTGGCTGAATGCACACACATCTTTATCAGCAATGACATTGTTATTTGATGATGTTAATAGTTAATTAAGATGCCATGTTGATAGTTAATTAGGATGCAATATTGGCTGTAATTCATTTTAGCAAATGAAAATCCAAACAGGTGAAGGCATCAGAGTCAGATCAGTTAATCTACATAATACAGTAAAAACAGTGCATGTACATAATTTGACTAAACGGGGAAGTGATATGGATGCTGCCAATATTATTATTATTTTATTTTATTTATTTATTTATTATTATTATTATTATTATTATTATTATTATTTTTGATTAATCATTCGTGTATTTCCACCAACAGGATATTACCAATGGGGCTCACCCAGAAGATCCCATTGTGCAGATCTTGGTGAGTTATTAAAATGTGATTTGTATACATACATACTCGGCAGAATTATGAATAATATACTGCATGGCTTTAAGAACCAGTGTTGGGTATGAAAATTTATGATTTTATTATTATTACCTGAATATTATTAAGTAGATAGTTAAATACTTATATACATTCTTACAAACATAAGTACTTACAAATATGTATATTCAACATATGTGCATTAAATTTATTCTCCCGCTTACAGTCCATGAAAAGGATGCCAAATGGTGCCCAGGAGCGCTTCCGCATCTTGCTCTCCGATGGCAAATGGTCAAGCAGCTTTGCCATGTTGGCCACACAGCTCAATAGCAAGGTGGCAAGTGGAGAGATTGCAAACAACTGCATCATCAAAATGAACAGATATGTTTGCAACACAGTGCAGAACAATAAGAAGGTAAAGTTGATAGATATTTCTATAGAATTTGTGAGCTATAGAAAATTTGTTAGGAAAACATTATGGAACCTCAGGACGTGTCCTAATTTACGAATTAAACAAATTTGGCAACCGTAATGGATTTTACAGGTTGGACTTGCATATTTAATTTCAGGTTTTGATCATTCTGGACCTGACCGTAGTGCAAACAGCTGAGGAAGTTGGAGGCAAGATTGGAGAACCAGTAATGTTTGACCCTAATAGAACCAAGCAGGAGGTGCTCTGACCAAGAGTGACACCTTTACTGCCAAATGTACGGATTGTGACAGTTGCAGATTTGAATTATTTTCTCATTTCTTTGTTTGTTCTTTAGAATGTTTTTATCAAACATTTGTTCTTTCCTTTTCTATTCCTATTTCTCCAACCGATGTCTCTTCTCTCTTCTCTCTTCTACATTTCCTCTCTCTCATATTCTCTCTCTCACGTTTCTCTAATTCTCTCTCTCAATTTTCTCCTCGATTCCTCTAGATTCCTCTCTCCAGATTCTCTCTTCTCAGTCTCTCTTTCATCTCTCTCTCTCTCTCTCTCTCTCGTCTCTCTCTCTCTCTCTCTCTCTCTCTCTCTCTCTCATTCTCTCTCTCTCTTCTCTCTCTCATCTCTCTCTCTCTCTCTCTCTCTCTTCTCTCATTCTCTCACTCTCTCATTCTCTCTCTCTCTCTCTCTATATTCTCTCTCTCTCTCTCTCTCTCTCATCTTCTCTCTCTCTCTCTCCTCTCTCTCTCTCCCTCTCTCTCTTCCTCTCCTTCTCTCTCTTCTCTCCTTCTCTCGTGTCTCTCTCTCCCTCTCATATTCCTCTCTCTCTCATTCTCTCTCTCTCTCTCTCATATTCTCTCTCCTCTCTCTTCTCTCTTCTCATCTCTCATATTCTCTCTCTCTCTCTCTCTCTCATATCTCTCTCTCTCTCTCTCTCATATTCTCTCTCTCTCTCTCTCTCTCTCTCTCACTCTCTCTCTCTCTCTCTCTCATATTCTCTCTCTCTCTCTCTCTCATATTCTCTCATTTTTTTTTTTCTCTCACTCGTATTCTCTCTCATAGAAGAGCTTAATATTTTGTTTTAACATTTTGTATTATGTTAATTTACTTTTTGATTATCAGGATATCCCACCTTTGGATACCTCAATGTTTTGATTTATTTTTCTCTTATATAATATGGGCCTGATCTGCTGACCGTTACAGGTGATGCACCCCAACGCAATCCTTTAGCCCAGCGCAATGTTCCAAACACAACCTCATCTCCAGCACGAACTCCTGCAGGGGGTAATGTTCACCCCATCAGCTTGCTTACACCTTATCAAAACAAGTGAGTTCTGGTACTATAGATTGTTGTTGTTGTTATTTTTTTTATTATTATTAATTATTATTAGTAGTAATAATATTATTGATGATAATGTATGCCATTTATTCTGCAATATATAAAGTAATTTTTAGAGGTACAAGAAAGGACTATTACAACTTCTGTACAGATCATAGAAAACAGGTGGTTGGTACATTTTTGAAGAATGTGTACAATTGGCAACATCCACTTTGAGACCATAGTAACCTTGTTGACTGATAAGACCTGCAGGCTTCTGGTTACTTAAAAGATCACTACTCTTCATTTTATAAACCTTCATAATGAAATTTGATTTTCTTTAAAAGATACATTTTTTTATGGTAAATTTTACCCATTTATATGTGGAAATTATTCTGTATCTAAACTGTACACTTTTAGGTTAAGGAATTTGCATACATAGGACAGTTTCAGAAATTAAAGTATAAATTTACAGTTTCAAACCAGCAAACAGAGTCAAATGAATAGACACTATTACTAATACAATTATTACTGCTATTATTATAGTTTAATAATAATAATAATAATAGGATCAAGAATATTTTTTTATTTCTATGAATATAGTTAAATTGTCTGAATTAAGTAAATGTTTCTCTGGTGTACAATAGTTTTATCTTCTATGTCTACTGAATAGTAGAGAGAGAGAGAGACTGAGACTGAGACTTGTATACCACATTCAGAAAGGCTGCACCAGATTCCACCCACTAATTAAAAATCATCAATAACAGGTGGACCATCCGTGCTCGTGTCACCCATAAGTCAGACCTACGCACTTGGTCAAACTCTCGTGGCGAAGGAAAGCTCTTCTCGATGGACCTGTTGGATGAGTCTGGAGAAATCAGAGCTACTGCTTTCAATGAACAAGTGGACAAGTTCATGGATATGATTGAGGTAAGGTATACAATATAGCAAAGGATCCTCCTCCCCCTCCTCCTTTCCATGTGAATTTATGATTTACTTGTGGTGTTTGTGACATTAACTCCATTTTCTATCAACAGGTTAATAAAGTGTATTACATCAGTGGATGCACACTGAAAACGGCCAACAAACAGTACTCCAACCTCAATAATGATTATGAGATGACTTTCAACAAGATGACAGAGGTATGATTTTTTAATATCTGTTGTATATATATATATATATATTATATATATATACATATATATATATACATATATATATATACATTATATATTATTATATTATATATATATCTTATATAATATATAATTATATTATCTAATATATCTATGAATATCTAAGTATCCCTCCATAATATATATTCAGTATACATTATAATATTATATACATTATATATATATATTACATGTAGTATATATATAACATATATAGTAATATATACTTATCATATCATATAATGTATTAATATATTATATTTATAATATCATATATCAGACATAAAGATTGCTGTAATTTTGACACAAATTAAAAGATCATTACATGACATATAGTTAATTATCACCAAGCTAGTTTGCTATAATTTATTTTGTTTTTCGTTTGATTTGATAAATGATAAGTGAATATCTAAAGTTTGTGAATCTACAGGTCACTCCCTGCATGAAGCTAGTGACTTGCCAGCATGCAGTTTCAATTTTGTCCTTGGTCAGTAGAGTCTCTGAGAAAGAACCATCATTGGTAAGTTCTTTGCATCCTTTAGTTGAGTTTTTATTTTAATGACAAATGACATTGATTTCCTTCAACCATGAACTACTGTATCGCTTTTTGTTTTTTAAGTCTCCTAATGTTTATTCCACCTTGGAAGTGCTGAGTGACTGACCATTGTTTAGTTTTTCACATGGTAATACTTTTAACTATATTTGGCAAGATTTCTATTTAGATTATCTTTCCCTTGGTAATAATAAAAGAGATGTTTATTTGTACACGATAAAAATTAGTTATACTTATTATTATTATTTAACTTATTTTCCTTATAACCCATTTCAGATATTATGGTGTGTGCAAGGATGCTATGAAGTAGCCTCTATTAATCAAAGGCCTCTGGCAAAGAATTTAGGAAGAGAGATGTGCAGGTAGTGTGATACAAATAGAGAGGTAAGTTTCGCTCTTATGATTTTACATTTTTTACCTTTTGATAAAGGAATAAATTTAGATAAAATTGATAACTTGGTCATGATCAGAATTATTGAACATTTATTGAGTAATGAAGTGATTAAGGTCACAAGTTTGTAAACGCTTATATTTCAGGTACGTCTTACCCTTTGGGCGTCAACAGAAACTTTGATGGAAACAGCAACCCGTGTTGGCTGTGAGGGTGCAAAATGTCAGATTTCAATGACGTTCTTTGTCTTTGCTGTCCTCATCAAACTACAGGTATTTTGTAGTTCCTCCTTTAATAGTTATGATGTAAATAGTTTTACCTCTCCCCTCACTTTATCTTCATGTTACAGTGTCAGGACCTACAAAAGAGCTTAAAAAGAGAGAGAGAAGGGGGGGGGGAAATCAGTTTGTAAGTATTGTACTTAGAACTTTGATTCATTATAATAATTATCTTTGATATGTTTGGCTTTGTAATCAACCAGATATCCGTGAGGCCCACAAATTGAAGGGTGGTTTTATAATGGAGCAACACAAGCAGAGACAGTCAACCTTTCCAATCAGCGTGTGGGTGGTTCAGCAGGTGAGAAACCTCAGATATCATCATCTAATCATAATATATTGTCTAGTATTAGTAATCAAGTAAGAAAAGGTAGATAAAATGAAATAAGATCATTTAAAGATCTAGCAGAGTAACATAATTCAGAAATTTTTTATGGCTAGATATTTATTTAAGAGATATAGAAAAAATTAAGTTTTTAAATTGGGAACTGCGAATAGCATTCAATTTTTTAGGTCCTTTATCGTTTATTATTTGGTCTCTCTCTAAAATGTGTATCCTTCCTTCTTTCATAGGTATGGGCTCCAACTTCAAGACATTTGGTGAGGCCAAGCTGGAGAACTTGGGTAGTGGAGATCAAGCTGATTATTACACCACAAAGGCTTCTGTTGTGTTGATACGCAAGGAGAACTGTCTTTATTCAGCTTGTCCCTCAGATGGTTGCAACAAGAAGGTGGTCGACATGAACAATGGTCTTTACAGATGTGAGAAGTGTAACCGCGAATATGATAGCTTCAACTGGCGATTGATGTTGTCTGTGAGTTTTGTGATATATTTTTTTATGTTGAGAATTATTTTTTATGAGTTATCATTCATATGAAAATATTTAATTTTGCTGTATACTTCCCCCCCTCCCTTATAAGATAACCTTTTTAAAAGCCTAAACGCTCCATTTCATATAATCTCTTTCTCCTCTTGTCTTCCCCTGCAGGCCAACCTTGCTGATATATCAGACAATCAATGGGTAACAGTTTTCCAAGATCAGGCTGAGATGCTCCTTGGAACCACCAGCTCAGAACTAGGCTTCATGCGAGAGAATAACCCAGACAACTTCCAAAACATCTTCACAGACGCAGCTTTCAAGAACTTTTCCTTCAAGCTTCGTGTCAAAATGGAGACTTACAATGTGAGTTTAGTTTGGTTTAGATTTCCATGCTGCTTAGTTTGATCTTCAGTTCTCTAATGACTACAAAAATATTCTGTAAAAAAAAAAAAATAATAATAAGTATATATATATATGTATATAAGTATATTTTATATATATATATTTTTTTTCTTCATCTTCTTCTTCTTTTCTTCGTCTCAATAACCATAGTAATAGTAATAGTTGTAGTAGTAGTAATCTAATTCATGATGATAATAATGTTTGTAATGAAAACCCATTCCTTTTGGCTTTCCATAGGGATGAGAGCAGATTGAAGACGACAGTAGTAGCCTGCAGCCCCCTTGAAACCAAGAGAGTACAACCGTCGCCTTATCTCAGAAATTAAACAGATGTCAGGACAGGCCTAATTTTCGTTTTCTCGACTTCAAAACATTTTAAGTGTTTATTTTGAGAAGGAATAAATAATGAAACCTGACTTCTATGAGTTCTAAGATATCTTTTTTGTGGAAGAGAAGTATTAAATATGTTAAAAAGAAGTTATGTACCTAGTATTTCCTGTGTTACTCTTGGTACTTAGCTTAACAGAAAGGCTGTTTTACTGTGAAAATGTCCAGTGAATAATAAAAAATATAACCATATGTAATTAACTTTGAGTAAATTATCTTATTTGATATTTAGATGATAAGAAATAAAGTATCAATATTATAGTTAGTCTTTGGTTCTTGATTTCTTTATAGACATGATCAAGTTCATATTTCTATATGTATGTTCTCATTACTATATGTATATGCTTTTGATAACCAAAAAAATTGTATTTTATTAGTTTTTATTATGGTTATTATTTTTACATCTCGGGCCATGGAACTTTAAAATCCGCATTTTTTTTATGTAGATGAATATATCTGTGTGTTTATTTTGTTTTTCATTCCCTTTACTTTTGGAAATCCAGGTGCGAGTACAATGCAACTTGCGAATGCTTGTTTATCTGTTTTCCCCATTCTTGGAATTTTAAGGAAGTTTTTCACTTTTTCAATTTTCATTAACAATACTATTATTATTAGAAAGTTACTAACAATGATAATAGTAAAAAAAAAAAAATTTCTTTCTGAAATTTCAAGGAATGGAATAAATAGGTTAAGTTAGGTATGCCTACCAATATCTCATTTTGTAAAATTGAAAGAAATATGGATAGAGCCAAACCAAAATGGACAAGGCATGTATACATCAGCAGGTTAAACATGACTGATAATTTGTTCAATCATTCATACCATATATTGAATGTCAATATGAATAGTGAATAGATGTTTAGTCAATTATATTAAAAAAGAAAGGGAAAAAAAAGCATACATATTCAAGTACAACAGTTTTATTTGTGTAGCTACAGTGAATTATTATTTTTTTTTTATATATAAAGCCTATAGTTTACTCCTGAATATACAGATTGTTAGTTCTTATAGTATATGAGAATGTAAAATAGTTATCTGTAATTGGACTGGCATCACATTTCGTAATAAAGTATATAATCTAAAGAAACTTTCTTGATTATCTTCAATGTCTAGCAGATTTATTTGCATTTTAAGCAATAACCATTAACCATATCTTGGTTTATGACTAGTTAAAGGAAAATAACTAAATTGTTGTCAAATAATTTGGCAAACTAATTTCTTTAGTTTTAAAGTTAAGGAATTTTGATATAGAAAGTCATTTACAATATGCTATTCTGTACTCAACCCCCCAATCCCTTGCCCGTTGTTGTCGTGGGGGGGCTTAGGAGCGGAGACTGGGACCCAAGGGATGGGGAACTCCCCAACCTTGGGACTCAGCCCTCGGACTCAACTAATTTTGCATGGTCTTTTTTTTTTTCCTTCCCACTTTTCGTTTCTGTCCCTTCACCAAACCCTTCTGCTATCTACCTCCTAAGGTGTGAGAGCCGTGCTGAAAGGATGAAAGGCTGACTTTGTGCCAGTCCTGAACGGCCTGAGGGAGCCATGGGCACGGTATTCCCTGATTTAGTTATCTAGCGCTTACCTCTCAAGGGGACCCTGAGGGTGGACTGTTTTTATCCCCAACATAATCCAGGCTTACCATGGCCAGTAATGAAAACTTATCCCACTATTAGGGGCAATGAGGCTTGCCCCTTTATCAAAGTAGCCCCAACGATGTAAACCCACCAGATTCCCTGACCCCAGGCTCTCCTTTGACCACGGCTCCGAACACTGCAATAACTACCTCCTCATCAATACCTACTAGTACAGTAGCCAACAATCAACCCTTAAGGAACATTTCCACTCTCCCAGCAATCTCAACTTCAACACCTCTACCCCCACAACCTCCAACATCAACCACCCCATCCTCCCTTATTAATACCTTACAGCCTTATTGCCCACCTCCCCATAACACTACCTCCCTTAACACTACTCCATCTTCGTCACGCCCCCGCCCTTCTACTACCCCTATCTCTACAACAATTTTGAATACCCTCTTCAGCGCAGCCAAATGGGACCGATTTTTTGTGATCCCTCCCACAGCTCCCTACTCTGACAACACCCTTCTCTTCCAACAATGTCTCCAAAAACATGTAGGTAAAGTCTCTTTCCGTAGCCGACCTGACCGCTCCCGTCTTGTCACAGTAACATCCGAAAACCAAGCTATAGCATTAACAAAACTAACAAACCTATATGGTAACCCCATCCTTGCAGAACCCCATCCAACCCTCAATACTTGCACCGGAACAGTTTCAATCTCCCCAGCAAATTGCCCATCTATGAGAAAGATTGGTCAGATTGTGGAGAAGATCTACTTGCCTGTCTCACAGACTATGATGCAACATCATACAATGCTACTCCATTCCCCCCAGAGGTCATCAAAGAAACCCCTAACATAGCCAAAATTACCTTCTGTAGGCATGACTTCCCTTTAACATCTACATAGGAGGAGAATCCTCCCTGTTCGTCCATACCAACACCCCTTCAAATCAGTGCCAAAATTGTTGGCGTCTAGGACACCAGCCAAACATTGCCGTTTTCCCCAGCCAGATGCCCACTATGTGCCCAACCTGGCCATACCGATCTAACTGCCCTGCACAATCACGCACATGTGCCAACGTGGGCCCCCAATGTATTTATAGGTTTCCCACCTATAAATTTGAGTCTGAGGTAGCAACTCTCAGATTCAAACTTGGACTCACACTACGTGAAGCCAGACAAGAAGCACGTCGACGTGGTTTCTCCCTTACTCCCTAACTCCAGTAATACTGCTCATTCTACCAATTCTCCTAAACCCACCCCCCCCCACATCTAACCCCCTCTTTCTACCTCCTACCTTCCCCAGTCAAACTCTTTTGCCATCCTAAATCCAGACACTCCAATCTCTACTACTGATACTTCAATCACCACTACAATCCCAACACCTTCCCTCTCCCTCCTCGCACTACCCGTAACAGACAGAACAAACGTTCACCCCCTCTTCCCCTACCACACAATCACCTCCACCTCCTTTGCTCCTATGCTTGAGACACCAGTCCTCTCTTCCCCCCTCACAAGAAATCCTTTATCCCCCAAAACTCCCGAACCAACTCAGAAGAAGAAACCATTGAAAATATTCAAGATTACCTAATGAAAACTGACACTCAACCTCCAAATCTTACAACTCCTGCTCCTTCCACATTCCAAGTAACTGCTGATATCCATCCTCCTCCTAACGATATCCCCCCTACACCCTATCCTCCTACCCCCTCCCAACACAGCCCATCCCCCCCGACCCCAACCCGCCCACATTAACCCTCCCACCATCCCCTCTATCCCTTCCACTCCCTCCTTACGCACGTGAATCCCTTATGTAACTCATTAACTCTCATAAAGTCATACACACCACCAGACACTCCAATCCCACACATCCTACTGCCGTGCCCACGTTTTGAAACAACTCGTACCTCTGCTTTCCCCACCTATCCCCCCTTCACCGACCTCCCACCTATCAGACATCCTTACAGAATCCCACGCTTTTTGCTTCAACAAACCTATTCTTTCCTCAAACGCATACATATTCTTCATCTAATCTAACTCCTTACCATACCCGAACCCTAACCTTTTCACTCACCAATTCCTTTGCCCAGCTTAGACAACTAATCACTAACTCAACCACCCTTCCCTAACATTAACTATAGTGCTACATGACCTTAGATGTCTAGCACATTATCTTGCTTTTAACCATTAATCATGCTATTCTGTACTCAAATATATTCACTCATAGTTAAGCTACAGGAAAATATTTCATAAAGTATAGCGTAAGAGAGATTTTTATAAAATATAATGTTAATGAAGAAACAGGACAATATAAGATATTTGTAAAAGCAAAAATTTAGTCCTTCAACACTACATGGAAATGTCTAGAAGCCAAATGTTAAAGAACTATGGGCAAAAAAAAAAGGGGTGGGGTGGGGGGGTCACCCTAAGGGGCCAATTTTGCAGGGTCTTCCCCTCTCCTTTCCTTCCCTTTGTCCCCTTCTTCTGTCCACTTATCCTAATCATTGAGTCATTTTTACCTTTTATGCCACAATACTTCACCATAGTGCTATATGACCTTGTTTTAACCATTAACCCCCATCATCACTTTCTGTTATAAAGTGCTTAACATATGAATTTTTAGAGGAATACATTTATTTGGCTAACAATAAAGAGGTTTTCTAAGTACAGAGGAATCACCCAACAAGGAAATGTCACTTTCATGCTGGGTTGAGGAAAAATGTACAGTTTTCACAAAAGCATAGGATAGAACAGGGCATCATTTAACAATATAAATGGGACAATCCATAGCTGAGATGACCTTGCTGTGATTCTAATACTGAGTGCTTTGAGACCATATGGAAAGGGTCCTGGATATATGCTGTTCCAGTTTCTTTAAAAGTTATCAAATAGCCTGATTTATCATAAATAGCTCCTCTAATAACCTCAATGAAACTGTGCTTCACATTCAGCCACTTAGGATGAAGGGTTTTATATCATTTGTTGAAGTGATGAGTTTCTACTGAACTGACCTGCATCCTAAATGAGAGACAGACTCACCACAGCTAACCAAGCAATCTAGTCTGGCTTGCTTCCTTTTGACCTGTCTGGATAAATATATCATATAATTTGTGAAAAATCTTTAGCTATGCCATTCAGTGCATATGCATTTTGGTTTAGTAAGCGATAATATCGAAGAAAAAAGGCCTTTTTTTTATTTTTTATATATATATATATATATATATATATATATATATATATATATATATATATATAAATGAATAATGCAATAAGACTTTCATTACTATACTCCAAGAGAAGGAAAATATCTACAAAGAATATGGATGCGTTATTATATAATCTCACTATAATTCTTTAGAAAAAAGTTTAGCTACATATTTACTTTGCCCAAGAAGACTTACAAGAGAAGATGAGTGATGAAAAATAAGATGAAAATAATTTCACAATTCAGTTAATTTCACTGAGGATTTAATATCAATCTTCAAAATGATGTGATTTTAAGAATGTAATGCTTGAGTGTCAGTGTCATATTTTACACTGATTATTCATATTCATTCTTTTTTCTATTTTGAGAAGTAGAAAAGAATAGAGGTTTAAAGAGGAAAGCTTATTGAAGATGAGTTTATAAAACAGAATATATACGTAGATACCAGAACAGAAATTAATATACAAGACAAAGGACTCAAAAGTGATAGACAAGAAACTCCTGGAAAGACACTGGTAGAGGAAGTCAACACAGAAAGTACTGATAGGAAAAGAAAAGAATGGGGAGAGAGAGAAAGAGAGTAGAAGAAGGAAGAGAGAGAGAGAGAGTAGGGAGAGGAGGAAGGAGAGAGGAGAGAGAGAGAGAGGGGAGAGAGAGAGAGAGGAGGGAGAAGGAAGAAAGAGAGAGAAAGAGGAAAGAGAAAGATAAAAGAGAAGGAGTGAAAGAGAGGAAGGAAAGAGAGAAATAGAGAGAGCGAGTTCTGAGAGAAAGGCAGAAGTAGTAAATCTCTTATTTGAAATGGCGCAATTCAAAACCTCAGCGCCATCTACAACCTTAATTTATGCGTAAGAAACAACGAGATTGTCTCTTTACACATTACATATACCAAATCTTGACCAACATACATAGCCTGGAATAGGAGTCCCACCTAATAATCTCCTCTTTACAACATAAATCAATCACTGTGATAATTAACCCCACCCAAAGAAACACGACGGGAGATAAGAAAAGAGAAATTTACTATTTTTTACAAAGTAGTCCGAGCAGGACTTCGGACGCCGGCAGAACCCACGGCCAACACGTCATTTCTCGCGTTTCTCGTGTTATGGACTGATTTCCCTGCAATTGCAAGCCCAGAGGTGAGTCAACCCGTGATTATCGCGTCGCTTAGTCGTCCCCGAATAACGATTATAGGCAGCGCAGGCGGTGAAATAAGCCAAATGAGCGAGATTTTCTCCCCCCCAAACGTGGGTGCGTCAGCGTCTCCAAGCAGACGAAATCCACGTTTTCTCATTATGGAAAAAATCTCGGCGGGGGAGGAACGTGCTCTCGGGGCCTTTCCTTCCTCTTCAATGGATGCTTGTGCTCTCTTCTTCTTCTTCTTCTTCTTTCTTGTTTTGGGGTTTTAGACTATAGTTGTCGATATCCCCTGGATCCTCCTCTTATTGGATTTTGCTGCTTATATTATGTCAATCTTGTTCTTTGTAGGGAAATCTTTGTATGTCTCAATATGTAGTGCGTTATTATTGATGGCTGGTCTGCGCCTGTTATCAGAAGATTCGTATTAAAATCTCGTATGTTAATTTGTGTGAGAGCCTGTTTTAGTTTGGTTCTTTGAGAGTTGAATCTTGGGCAATGTAGTATCATGTGTTCAACTTTTTCTTGATTCCTGCATCATCTGCAGAAAGGGTCATTTTCCATCTTTATTCTGTATAGGTGTTGTTTCAGTCTTGTGTGTTTGGTGGCTATTCTTGTTAAATATGTGTCTAGTTTTCTGTACTCAGCTCTAATCCATGGGTTTTTGATCATTATCTTTGATGAAATAATTATTTGTGTTCAAGATTCCCTTTAATATGTATTTCCCACTGTTTTAAGTTCTTCGATTTAATTTCTTTTATAGTATATTTCGTGCCTTGTGATATGGATATGGGATCGTTTATCTCATGAGCTTTCTTTGCGGCTTGATCGGCAATTTCATTTCCCTCTATGTTTTTATGTGATGGGATCCATTGTAACATTATCTTCCTGTTTTGTGTTTGAGAATGAATGTATTTGCTTTTGTATTTCGTATGTGATTTGTTTGTAGTCCTGTGGTTTGGGGTTTTGCATTAGTTGTAGTGACGACTGTGAGTCTCTTAGTATTACTGTGTGTGTTAAATTGTTGTTTGTTATATATACTAGTCCTTGTTTTATGGCAATAGTTCTGCATCGAGTGATTTCTATTCTTAGGGGGTAATTCCAAATAGGTGTTATATATTTTTGTTTGAATGGGAGATGCTGCTGAGGTTGGTTCTGGTTCTTTTTAACTTTGAGCCGAAAATCTTATTGTAATCTTTATAGATAGTATTTGTTAATTCCTGGTCTTGTTTGTTAATGATTATTTGAGGGGTATTTTTTTTTTTGTTATTCGTAAAGTTTGTTTGTATATTCTCGGATATATCGTACCATGGGGGTGTTGGGGGTATATTTGACGTTATATTTAGGGCTAAGTCTATGTTTAATTTTTTGTTTTGTTTTAGTAGCTCTGTGTAACAGTGATCTTTTGTCTCTTTGAGGGTTGTATTCTTTTATACAGTTTATTGTTCGTTGTTTTATTGGCATGTTATTAGGTTTATTTAAGGTTTTCATCATTTGTATGCATTCTAGTTCTTTAATTCTAATTAATAGTGGTGGAATGTTTGTTAATTGATTGAAGAACTGTGATTGGGGTTGTTTTGAAACATCTAAGTACTTGATTTTGTAAAGTTTCTAGTTTTTTAAAAATTCTGTTTCTTTTGCTGCTCCATAGATTGTCATTCCATATTCTATTTTTGGTTTTATGTATATTTTATAGAATTGTAGTAGATTTTCTCTGTTTGCTCGCCAGTTTAGTGAGGCATTTTGTTTTTTTCATTATGTTTATTCTATTTAATATTTCTACTTTTATTTTTTCTATATGTTTTTTCCACTTTAGTCTGGGAGCATCAAATGTTAGGCCTAGAATTTTCTGGCTATGAATGTAGTCATTTCTGTATTGTCTATTTTTATTCTTGGAAGTTGATTTATATTTTTATTTGAAAAACACATTACTTTACTTTTTGTAAAATTGATTTTCAAGTCCCAGTAATCGGCCCATTCTTTTAATTTTTGTAGTTCTGTTTCTGTTTTAATGGAAGCTTCTATTAGGCTTTTATTGCTTGTTACTAAGGTTATGTTGTCGTTTTTTCAACTCCTTCTGATAAATCTAAGTCATTCATTAGAATATTGAATAATATTGGGCTTATTGGTGATCTTTGGGGTACTCCACTTTGTATTATCGCTTTATCTGATTTTTTTGGTTACCAATTATTATTTGGAATGTTCTTCTTTCTAATAAACTATTTATCTATTTTAGGGGTTTTCCTGTTATTCCTATTTTTGACATTTTTATCAATAGTTCCTCGTGATTGACAGTATTAAAAGCTTTTTCTAGATCAATACTTGCTATTATTGTATATTTTTTTTCTATGAATGCTTTGTTTATATGGTTATCGATTATTTGTAGTGCATCAATGGTGCTTCTGTTTGGTCTGAAGCCTATTAAATCTTTATCTAATTTGTTGTTAGTCATTTTGTTATTTTGTTTTCATATATTTTGCCAATACATGAAATTCTGCTTATAAATCTGTATGAATTTGCTTCTGATGGGTCTTTTCCGGCTTTATTATTGGGTTTATTATTACGTTTTTTAATAATTCTGGGTATTCCCCTCTGGTCCAGTAAGAGTTTAAGTTAGTTAATATTGACTCTGTCACGTTGTCTGGGATGTTCTTATAAAATTCGTAAGGAATTTCGTCTGGGCCGTAGGCTTTTATCACTTTTGGCATCTTTTATTACTGTTCTTAGCTCTACTAAAGTTAGTTTTTTGTCCAATTCGTTTGTATTTTTTTTTTTTTTTTTGGGTTTTAATAGCCTTTTTTTTTCTGTCTAAAAAAGTTCTTCAGGTTTTTTGAAATACTATTTTTTTTAAAATTCCCTTCTTTAAATTTATCTAATTTATTTTTATATTTTTTTTAAAGGGGCGATCATTTTGTTTAAAAGGGATATTCTTTGTTTTTTTTTTTCCTGTTTAGTTTCTATAATAAAATTTCCCCAGATTTTCCCTTTGGGTCGTTTTTTTGATTTTGCAGTTTTTTCCCCAAGATTTTTTTTTTTCATTGACTTATTTTTAATCTACTTTTGCTAATTGCCCCTTTCTTATTTAATTTGGTTTTGTTTGTTTTTTTTTTTCCCCTCCTTTATTAAATCCCCTTTTTTTTTTTTTTTTTTTTTTATGGATTTGGGGGAAATTTTTTATTCCACCAACCTTTTTTGGGGTTAGTGCCAATCTTTTTTATTTTTTTGCTTTTTTTTTTTATGGTTGTTAAATTATCTTTTCTATATTTTTTTGGGTGTTTTTTTTGATATTTTCTTCCACCCCTTTTTTAGTATAATGCCTTTTTTTCCTTTTTTAAAATAATTTTTTATCTTGATGAAAATTTATCTTTTATTTTTTTGGGTTTTCCGTTGTTTTTAAATGCTTTGCATTTTTAATCTGAAAATGACTTGGAGGGGGGTTTAATGCAATTACAAAAATCAAAAGTTGATTCTTTAGGGGTTTTTGGGGAAATCAATTTTCTAGTTTTTAAATTTCTGGATTTAAATAATATTAGATTTTCTCCGCTTACCCCTTTTAAAATTTATGCTTTCAACCAATTTTTTTTATTTTTGTCTATGATTTGTTTTTTTTTTCCAGCACGGGGGGTGACTTTGAATTCTCCTAGGATCTTTTTAAGGGTTTGTGTTTTTGTCGGGAAAATTTTCCCAGTTTTTTTGCTTTTTTACATTGAAAAAGGGTTAATTTCAGGGGGAAAATTTTAGCCTTTTACTTCTATAATTTTTTTTTGATTCCCTTTGTTTCTATCTTGTCTAAATTTTCTATCCCTTAGTTTTTTTTCTTTTAAATTTTGTTAGTTTTTTTTTAAGGGAAAAAGGGCTGGGCCCCCCAAATCTACTTGTTTAAAGGGTCTATCTTTTTTTATTATTATTAATTTTTTATATTAAATTTGCCCCTTTTTCTTTTAACCGGGTTTTCTTTTTAAGGCTGTTATTCCGGGTTTTTTCTTTGAATATTAAAAAGTTCCTCTTTTTTTTTTTGGTTTTGGATGAATGTGCATTCCAAGTTATTATTTTTTTTTTCATTTATCAGGCTTATTCTTGCTTTAAAATTGGGGTGAAATCATGAAATTTTTTTCTATAATTTTTTTTTAAAATTTTTTTCCTGAGTTTACATCAAGTTTGAAAACTCCCTTATTATTATCTTTTTTTGTGATCACCCAAATTTAATTTTTTTTTTTCTTTTTTTCCTTTTTAACATTTGTTTTTGAGGGGGGGGATGGGGTTGGGCCCGATGGATATGATTTTGGTGTGTGAAAGGGGGTTTGGGTAGTGGTGGGGTTTTGATGAGGAAGTTGGGTGGGGGTAATGTCCATTTTTAATTGGAGTTTGGGCTCTGGATTTTGAAAATTTTTTTTTTTTTTTTGGGTTTTTTTTTTGTGGTTTGTTTTTTTTTTTTTTTGTTTTTTTGGGTGAAATTTTGCCCTTTGGTGTAATTTTTAAGTTCATGTTTTGGGATTTCTGCCCTTGGGGGTTTTTTTCTGTCCGGGGAAATGTTTTTTGTTTGTGAGTACTTGGGGGAAATCTTTTGTGGGTTTTTTTTTGTTTTGGATTTGGGGGGGGGGTTTCTTTATTTAAATGTAATTTTCTCTTTTTTTTTTGTATTTACATCTTTTTTTGGGACTGTTTTTTTTTGGGTTGGGGTTTTTCAGTTTTTGGCTTTTTTTTTTCTCAAAGTTGTTTGGTGAAAAATTTGGGTATTTGTTTTTTTTCTTTTTGCTTAGATATTTATTCTCCCTGATTTTATTTTTTTGGGTTTTGTGTGACCCCTTTCCCAACAAAAGAAACAATGGGGGGTTGTTATTGAAAATCTTTGAAGTTTGGTCAAAACCACTACATCTGCTGCATCTTTTTTTTTTTTTTTAAAAAGGGTGGGGATCCCATGCCCCAAAACTGAGGAAATTAAAGCTTTTGGGGTATTGGGAAGGTGTATTATTTCCCTTGGAAAGATTTGTCCGAAGCCATAGGGTCCTGGGGTTTAGTGGAAAAGTGGCCTTTGAATGTGATTCTTGGGGGATCTTTTTGGGAAAACCTCTTTCTTTTTTTTTTTTTTTTTCTTATTACTTTTTTTTCTTTTATTTCTCGTATGTTTAAATTTCCCCGGGCCCTTTGGGGTTCCCTTATTTTTCTTTAAAATTTCATATGTGAAACTGCTTTTAAAACCTTGATTTTGGGTTTTTTTAAAATTTTTGATTTCCCAGTGCCAAGTTTCCTTATTTGTGTTAGAGGTCTTATTTTTTTTTATATCTTTACTTAAAATCTGATAGCCTTAAAAACCCAAAAACCCTTTTAATAAATCTTCTTTGTGTTTTTTATAAAATTGAGTTTTTTATTGAAATAGTTAATTTAATTGGTTATTAAATTTGGGGACTTGTTTGGGGCCCTCCTTTTAATTTTTATAAGTCAAAACATTCGGGTTTTGATTTTATTTGAGAGTTGGTTCTGTGTTTTTTTTGTTCATTACGGGGTTGGGAAATTTGGGGCGTAAAGGGCCCTTTCCGGCTTCTTCGTTTCGGATTT
Source organism: Penaeus monodon (assembly GCF_015228065.2). Taxonomy (NCBI): domain Eukaryota; kingdom Metazoa; phylum Arthropoda; class Malacostraca; order Decapoda; family Penaeidae; genus Penaeus; species Penaeus monodon. The sequence continues at coordinate 2,642,589 of NC_051391.1, read as the reverse complement.
TTCCTTTCGCTGTCACTTTCCCATTTTTTTTTCTTCTTGGGTTGTTTAAGGTTTCATAGTCCCTTTTTTTTATCTATACCAGGGCTTTTTTCCCCCCGGGGGGGGTTTTTCCCCTTTTTTACTACACACTTCCCTTTTTTTTTTTTTGGGGGTTGTTTTTCTCAGTGGGGGTTAAAAAAATTTTTTTCCCCCCTCCTCCTCCTCCCCCCCCCCCCTCTCCCCCCCTTTTTTTTTTTTTTTTTCCCCCCCCCCCCCCTCTCTCTCCCCTTTTTTTTTTCTTCCCCCTTTTTTTTTCCCCCCCCTTTTTTTTTATCTGGGGGGGTTTTTTTTTTGGGTTTTGTGTGGGTTGGGTTTTTTTTTTTTTTTTTCACTCTGAGGTTTTTTTTTGGGGGAAAAGGGTTTTTAAAATAAGGTCTTTGGGGGGGGGAAAAAAAAAATTTTTTTTTGGGTTTTTGGTTTTTTTTTTTTTTTTTTTTGGGGGTTTTAAAATTTTTTTTTTTGTTTTTTTAAAAAAAAAAAAATTTTTTTTAAAAAAAAAATTTTTATTTTAAAAAAAAAAATTTTAAAAAAAAAAAAAAACCCAAAAAAAAAAACAACCCCACACACACACAACCCCACACACCCCCCCCCCCAAAAAAAAAACACACACAAAAAAAAAAAAAATTTTTTCCCCCCCCCCGCCCCCCACAAAATTAAAATTTGGGTTTTTGTGTTTGGGGGTGTGTGTGTGTGTTTATATATATATATAAAAATATTATATATATATATATATATATATTTTTTTTAAAAAAAAAAAAATTTTTTTTTTTATATATATATATTATTTAAAAAAAAAAATTTTTTTTTTCCCTTTTTTCCCCAAAAAAAAAAATTTTTTTTTTAAAAAAAAAAATTTTTTATATATTTTATATATATATTTATATTATTTATAAAATATAATTTTTATATATATTTTCCAAAATTTATATTATATATTAAATTTAATTTTATTTTAAAAAAAAAATTTATTATATATATATATATAATATATTTTTTTAAATTTTTTGTTTTTAAAAAAAAAAAATTTTTTTTTTTTTTTAAATTTTTTATTTTGGGTTTTTTAAATTTTATATATATAAAAAAATGTAAAAAAATTTTTTTTTTTAAAAAATTTTTTTTTTTTTTTTTTTTTGGGGATTGGGGAAAAAATTATTAAAAATTTTTTTTTTTTTTTCCTTTTTTAATTTATTTTTTTATTTAAATTTTTAAAAAATTTTTTTTTTTTTTTTATTTTTTTATGTAAAAATTTAAAATTTTTTTTTTTTAAAATATTATAATATTATATTATATATTTTAAAAAATTTTTAAAATTTAAAAATTTTAAAAAAATTTTTTTAAAAAATAAAAAAAAATTTATATTTAAAATTTTAAAAAAAAAATATAATTTTTTTAAAAAAAAAATTTTTTTGTGTGGGGTTTTTTTTTTTTTCCTTTTTAAATTTTTTATACATAAAATTATTATTATATTTTTATATATTAAAATATTATATTTTTTTTTATTTTTTTAAAATTTTTTTTTTTTATTTTTTTTTATAAAAATTTTTTTTTAAAAATTTTTTTTATATTTTTTGGTTTTTTTTGTGTGTGTTTTTTTTTTTTTTTTAAAAAAAATTAAAAATAAAATTAAAATTTTATATTTATATATAAAAAAACCAAAAAATTTTTTTTTTTTTTAAAAAAAAAAATATAAAAATTTTTTTTTTTATATATATTTTTTTATTTGGGGGGTTTTTTTTTTTTTTTTTTTTTGTTTTTTTTTTTGTGTTTGTGTTTTGGGGGGTTTTGGGGGGGTTTTTTTTTGGTTTTATTTTTAAAAAAATTTTTAAAAAAAAAAAATTTAAATTTTAAAATTTAAAATATTAAAAAAAAATTTTTTTTTTAAATATTTTATATATATATTAAAAAATATTATTTTTTTAAAAAAAAATTTATTTTTTTTTTTTTAAAAAAAAAATTTTTTTTAATTTTAATTTTTTTTTTTTTTTAATTTTTAAAAATTTTTTTTTTTTTTAAAATTTTAAATTTTTATTTTTAAAAATTAAATTTTTTTTTTTTTTTTTTTTTTTTTTTTTTTTTTTTTTTTTTTTTTTTTTTTTTTTTTTTTTTTTTTTTTTTTTTTTTTTTTTTTTTTTTTTTTTTTTTTTTTTTTTTTTTAATTTTTTTTTTTTTTTTTTTTTTTTTTTTTTTTTTTTTTTTTTTTTTTTTTTTTTTTTTTTTTTTTTTTTTTTTTTTTTTTTTTTTTTTTAAAAAAAATTTTTTTTTTTTTTTTTTTTTTTTTTTTTTTTTTTTTTTTTTTTTTTTTTTTTTTTTTTAAAAAATTTAAATTTTTTTTTTTTTTTTTTTTTTTTTTTTTATTTTTCTTTTCTTTAAAATTTTTTTTTTTTAAAAATTTTTATTTTTTTATTTTTTTTTTTTAATTTTTTTTATTTTTTATCTTCTTTTTTTTTTTTCCTTTCTTTCCCCTTTTTTCCCCCCTTTTTTTTTTTTTTTGGTCCCGGGGGGGGTTTCCCCTTTTTTTTTGGGGGGGCCCGGGGGGGTTTTTTTTTCCCCCTTTTCCCCCCCCGGGGTTTTTTCCCCCCCCCCCCCCTTTTTTTCCCCCCCCGGGGGCCCCCGGGGTTTTCCCCCCCCCCCGGCCCCCCCCCGGGGCCCCCCCCCCTTTTTCCCCCCCCTTGGCCCCCGGCCCCAAAATTCCCCCCAGGGGCCCCCCCCTTTTTTTCCCCCCCCCCCGGGGTTTCCCCTTTTTTCCCCCCCCCTTTTTTTTTTTCCCCCTTTTTCCCCCCTTTTTTTTTTAAAAATTTTTTTTTAAAAAAAAAATTTTTTTTTTTTTTTTTTTTGGGTTTTTTTTGGGTTGGGGGGTTTTTGTTTGTGTGTGTGTGTTTTTTTTTGGTTTTTTTTTTTTGGGGGGGGGGGGGGGGTTTTGGGGGGGGGGGGGGTGGGGGGTGTGGTTTTTTGTGTGTGGGGGGGGGTTTTTTGGGGGTTTCCCCCTTTCCCCCTTTTTTTTTTTTTTTTTTGGGGGGGTTTTGGGGGTTTTTTCCGGGCCCTTTTTTGGGGGGTTTTTTTTGGGGTTTTTTTTTTTTTTTTTTTTTTTCTTTTTTTTTTTTTTTTTTTTTTTTTTTTTTATTTTTTTTTTTTTTTTTTTTTTTTTTTTTTTTTTAAAAAATTTAAATTAAAAATTTATATTTAAAAAAAAAAAATATATTTTAAAATTTTATATATATATATATATAATTAATTTTAATATATAAAAATAAATGATATATATTTATATATATATATTTTTATATATAATATATTATTTAATATATTTTATATATTTTAATATATTTTATAATATTTTATATATATACTATATTATATATTTATATATAATTATATTTTATATAATATATTATTATATATATATATATATATTTTATATATATATATGTATTATATATTTTTATATTATATATATTTATATATATATATCTATTATATATATATTTATTATTATATATTATTATATATATATACTATATATATTATATTATATCTTTATTATATATATATTTTATATATATATATTATCTTATATATATATATTTATATCATTTATAATATTTTTTATATATATATATATTATTATTATATATATTATATATATTATTATTTTATATTATTATATTATATATCTATATATATATATATATACTATATATATTTATATTATATTTTATATATCTTCTTCTTTACGGTGGTTCATGCCCTGAGCCGCCGTGGTCACAGCATTATATTTAAATTTGTATTTTTTTTCATGTTGTGATGCTCTTGGAGTGAGTACGTGGTAGGGTCCCCAGTTCCTTTCCACGGAGGTGCCGGTGGTACCTTTTTTAGGTAATCATTCTTCCCTATTTATCCGGGCTTGGGACCAGCACTTGACTTGGCTGGCTGGCCACCCAGTGGCTAGGTAGGCAATAAGGTGAGTTCCTTGCCCGGGAACCGCCGGCCGGACCGAACCCTTGAACTCAGATTGCCGTCGAAGTCTTGAGTCGCGCTTAACCATTCGGCACGCGGCCTTACTCGGGCTCCTTTTTTTCCTTGGTTGGTTTTGCCCTGTTTTTTCGCCCCTTTTTTGGGCCCCCTATTGCGCATATTATATTTTTTATATATATTATATATAAAAAATATATTTTTTATTGTGGTGTGTGTGTGTGTGTGTGTGTGTGTGTGTGTGTGGTGTGTGTGTGTGTGTGTGTGTGTGTGTGCGTGTGCATGTGCATGTGCGTGGGGCGTGTGCGGTGCGTGTGCGTGTGCGTGTGCGTGTGTGTGTGTGTGTGGTGTGTGTGTGTGTGTGTGTGTGTAGGGTTGTTTGAGCTGCGTGGTCCAGCATGATACTCAATTGAGTTTTCCATGTTGTGATGCTCTGGGGGTGAGTATGTGGTAGGGCGCTAGTCCTTTTCATGGAGAGTGCTGGTGTTACCTTTGAGGTAAGATTTATGATATAGATATATATAATAATAATATATATAATTTATCTATTATAGTATATATATATAATAATAATATAAATATATATATATATATTATTTATATTATATATATATATTTTATATTTTATATATTATATATAATATATATAATATATATTTTTATATATATATTTATATATATATATATATATAAATTTATTATATATATTTATTTATTTATAATTTATATTTTTATAATTTTATATTTATTTATTATATTTATTTTTTTTTATATTTATTTATATATATATATTTATATTTATATATTATATTTTATTTATATTATATATTATATTATTTATATATATTATTTATATATATTATTTTTATTATATATATTATTTTATATATATATTTTATATATATATTATAATATATTATATATATCTATATATATATATATATATATTAATTTATATATATATCTTAATATATTATATATATTATTTATATTTATTATATATATATATTATTTATATATATATATTTCTATTTATATATTTATATATATATATATATATTATTTATATATAGATATACTTATTTATATTATCTTATTATATATATTATATATTATCATATTTTATATATTATTATTTATTTAGATTATTAATATATATTATTATATTATATATTATATATATATATCTATATTTTATATATATTATTATTATTATGTCTTATATTATTCTATATATATTGTATTATATTGATATATATTTATATTATATATATTATTATTATA
>NC_051391.1:2632617-2637197 GCF_015228065.2 Penaeus monodon | reverse complement strand
TTGGTTTTCTCGGGTTTTGTGTGTTATATTGTGTGTTAGGTCTATGTGTGTATAGATTGTGTGTTAGGTTTTAGGTATATGTGTGGGTTATTGTGTTTAAGGTATATGTGTGTATAGGTTTGTGTGTAGTTATTTTTTGTGTATCGGTATTGTGTGTTAGGTATATGTTTTGGTTACTGTGTATTATGTGTTTCGGTTCTGTGTGTATAGGTATATGTTTTGGTATAGGTAATATTTTGTGTATAGGTATAGGTTTTAAAGGTATTGTTGTGTTAGGTATATGTGTGTATAGGTATATTTTGTGTATAGGTTATGTTTGTAATCGTTATATTAGTTATTTTTTATGTATATGTATGTTTATAAATGTATAGATGTACATGTACATATGTATGTATTTTATCTCAGTTTTCATCCCTCCCTTTTGTATCTCTTTTCCCAGAATGGAGGAAGCAGACGTAAAACAGCTGATTTCACTCATAGAGTCGGCCCAGCTGAAGTATGAAGTGGATGAATCGGGAACCGTGTCTATTGTTTGCGACCCTGTGCAGGTAATCCTTTTTTTTTTTTTTTTTTTTTTTTTTTTTTTTCTCTCTCGTTCATGCAAGATATATTTGATGAATTAGGTCGTCTTAGTAGCTTATCGAAAGGGATTTTTTTGTTTGCTCACGTGTGATGGGAATGTTTATGTATATTGTTGAATTATTATTATTATTATTATTATTATTATTGTTATTTTTTTTTTTTTTTTTTTTTTTTTTTTTTTTTTTACAATACTTACAATACATTTCACAATTTTTTTTCGTTTCTTCTTAATCAGCTTGTTGGGTCATCAGAAGGTATTAACAGCACCATATTAGTGGAAAATGAAGCTGCAGATCGACTCCTTACCCAGAGTTTAAACATTTCGCATGATGACGATCAAGGTATGGAAAAATGTGTGTTGTGCAAGAATTAGATATTTTTGTTAATGAAACGGGAAAAAAAAAATGTATATATATATGTATATATATATATATATTATATATCAAACTCATATTATTATAAAATATTTTATTATTTTTATATTTAAAATTTTTTGTAGTATTTGTTTATTTTTTATAATGGAAGATTCAGTCTGTAGATTCCAGTAGTTTTTTTTTATTATTATAATTATTTAAGACTTCATCTCTTCCATTCTCTTCTTTATTTATGTTATTTTCTCAAAAAAAAAAAGATGCAATAAAGGCCGAAAATGAATAACCAAAGACAAATTAAAGAAAGCAGAAATGCATTTTTAAGACTTGAAATGTATGCGCACATTTCATCGTTTCACATTTCACTGTGGGGAGATTATTACCACAGGGGCAGAAGGCACGTCGCATTTCTCTGTGATAGTCTCATAGGGACATAATGAATCATTCTATCCCCTGTGTATTCTGGAGTACCCCCCCCCCTTCCCTCCCACCCCCCTCTCTTCCCCCTCCCTCGACTTTATCTTGGCGACACCCTTGAATCGAGGCCTTTCGTACATCCCTTGAATTTATCTCGATGGTGTCCCTAAATCATGGCCTGCTCCTGGGGTTCCAGACGCCAGTAAGCACAGCACGGAGACCTTGCCAATCTCGGCCCCAGATGATCCCTTGGTGTGTTTGGAAGGAGTTGATGCCGATGACGGAAAGGAGAAAAGGCAGAAAGGCGAAAGAAGAAGGAGAAGGAGAAGATGGGGACGAGGAAGAAGAGGGGGAAGCCGAGGAAGACGAGGCCGGACCCCAACTGCAGCTGTCTCCGTCAGGGCAGTATTTCATCCAGACTCCTGATGGACAGATCATTCAGGTACGGGGAGAGATGATGGTTATTTTGGAGGATTAGCTTAAAACTGATAGTTACTTTGGAGGGACAATTTGTTTTTGGGGACTAAGACTTATTTTAATGGGACGACAAATTTTTCTGTGGTCTGCCATTTAGTTTGGAGCAAAAATAAATTCTTTTTGTGGTCTGCCATTTATTTTGGAGGGACAAAAAGTAACTTTCGTATTTGATCATTTTTCTCTATGGAATGATAAATTATTTAGCTTTTAGGCTTTTATTTTGGATTGAGAAAGAATATTAAAAATGATGATGATTCTGATAATTGATTATAACAATAATGAGATTGATAATCATAGAATAATGATGATACAATGATAATGATAGTGGAAATAATAAAGATGATGATGATAATGACAGTGAAAAAAATTACGATTAGCAATCATTGATGCTAGTGGTGACGATTATGTCAGTGAAAGGAACAGTAACTATGACACTGACATGGATAAGAAAATGTTTATGACAGTGACAGTGAAATGATTATGATAATAGTAGTGACAGAATGTGTCATGCCTTAAGCCATCTGTTTTTGGTGGACAAGAATATAAAGCTACATTTTACAGGAATTGTCTTGATCAGTATACTTTTTGAAAAAAAGGGTATGACAGAAACTGCGCAGATTTGGTGTGTGGCTCACCATGTAATTTCCTCTAGGTTTTAGGGTCCTTAGACGATGAAAGCATCCAGGCGGAGCCAATCCTCGGAGAGAGTCAGGCATCGGAGGCTGACAGCGAAAGGGCCAGGAGTGAGGATATTGTGGCTGTGCGCGAGACAGAGAGGAACATGCAGATCTTTGTTGTGGGAGGAAATAGCGGAGAAGAGGTGTACCTCATCAATGCTCCTGAGAGAGAGATTGGCGATGGTGACCCAGGGTATGTAACACGCAGTACTTTCTATGACTGAGGAGAGCAGTATAACCTTTAAAGTAAAATCTATGTAATCGGGAAAGTATAAGTGTCGGTCATTGAGTAAAGATTGCCGTTTCTTTCTTTTCTTTTGTCAATTTTGTTGTTTATTCAGTGTGAAGAATATTGAACCTGCAAGTTAGCCATTATTCTTTAAGTACCATATTCACACTTTTGCCATTTACCTTTACTTAAATTTAATGAATTTACCTTCACTTTTACATTTCGCAGCTAACAATTATGTTTGTTGTTGCAGGAGTGCCTTACCTGTTTCTGCGATGATGCTGAAAGATGTTGAGGCTTCAAGTGCGCAGGCTGACCTCACCACGGGGAAAATACCAACTGACCTCGAAGCCAAAGCAGGTGAAGCAGAGAACTTACTCACCGTCAGCCTTCAGGAGGAGAATCAGAGCCTGAAGAGCAGCTTCCTTGACACGTTGCCGAAAGTTCCTCTAGAGAAAGATCCCCTGGACATACAGATAAGCTCGCCACAGATTCAGGGCCAGGTGTCGAAGCCTCGGACTGCCTTGCCCTTTGCCAAGAGCCTCTCGTTGAGTAAAGTGCAGAGTACTGATAAACAGACTTTGGAGGCAAAGTCGAAACCTAGATTACCCTTCAAGAGTAAGTGAACAATTTATTTTGTTAAGGTAAAGTTTCATGTCTGATATGTGTGCCTCTTTTGATATTGGTTGTTACTGTACTAATGGTAAGGTTTTCTTGCTATGCCGATAGAAATTAAATGACTTGCTTGTTATCATCTGATACTGCTTTCACAGCTAAAGTAAAAGGCAGTCTTACATTATTCATTCACAAGCATCTCATAATATCCCTCTTGTGCAATTACTGTTTTAAAATAAGTCTTTTCTTTATTCTACTACAGTGCAGAGCCCACTAGAGTTGCTAACGGAGGGCATGCGGGTACAGACAGACAGAGGGGAGATGATGGCTTTCAATTTGTCGTCTGTGACCCAGGCCAAGCAAGTGGGAATCCATGGGCAGAAGTCCCTTAAGAACATTGCCTCGCTCTTTGGCTCCGTGGTATGCTGTGGGATTTTCAGCAGTACTTGTGTGAAAAAGATAACTGATATATGAGTTTTAGAGGAAAGAAGTTTGTAAGATATATATAAATATATATATATATATATATATATATATATATATATATATATATATATATATATATATATATTTTTTTTTTTTTTTTTTTTTTTTTTTTCCATCATTTATTCTCACTAAGCAGAAACTTTTCACTGATCAAAGTTTATTTTTTGGCAATTACTCTACTCTGTTTTTCTTGCCCATAGGAAGTTTTAATTATTCATATTTCCTTTCATAATAATATAGGTCAAAGTACTGAGACCAGTGGCAGAGGAGAAGCAACAAGAAGTTTTAGAGATAAAGGATAGGTATGATTATTTCACTACTTCTAAAGTATTTATTTGATTTATAATCAGTTTTAATGAATATTTGGAAAACAAAATTATTTTTTCATGGTCATCCTGTTGCATTTGTACTGAAAGTCTATATATACTTCTAACATGTACATAAGATGTCTTTGAAACCTAGTCTCACAGTCAGATAGCATGAATAATGCTGACATATTGAAAGGAATTCTGGGGAAAAGTATGCTGTGTGTATATATGGTATGTTGATTGATGGATCAGTAAAAACACAAACCTGTGCTTTTGCTTTATCTGTATTATAGGTGATGTGCTTTTTCTGGATCTAGATGGCAGGAACATTAAATAGTTTAACAAACTAGAATTATTAGGTATGACTTGTAAAGGAGTACTTATATGTATATAATGTAATTTTTTCTTTCATATGTGA
>NC_051391.1:2627434-2632517 GCF_015228065.2 Penaeus monodon | reverse complement strand
CTATGAATGCAGCTGCACAGCTGCCACAGCGTCTCTATCGTCACTTCAACAGCGCACACAGTAGCCAGAATTCACAGACCAGCTTCACCTGCCAAAACTGCTGTGCCACGTTTGCCAAGAAGAGATATTTAGATTCCCACCTTCTGGCATGTGCAAGCAAAGCCAGCGACCAGATGCCCTATAAGTGTACAATGTGTGATAAGTCATTTAAGGTATGTGCGTATGTAATTTGTTTCAGTGTCTTTTGTTTGTCTCCTTTGGGGCTTTCTTGACAAATTATAGGTGTATTGTGTCTTTTGTTTGTCTCCTTTGGGGCTTTCTTGACAAATTATAGGTTTAGTTTCTTTTGTTATTAAGATGGGGGTTAATGTAACTTTAATAACAGTACTGAAAATTTAAATGTAAAGTGACAGTAATTCTTCAAACACTAGTCATTCAGCTGAATCTGTATCATAACAGCGTTCACCTGTTTCTTTTTCCAGCTGATGAGATACCTGCGGATTCACATGCAGAAACACAATAGCAACATGAACGAGCAGTATTATTGTGAAATCTGCAGTAAAGTGCTCACTGACAAGAGGAACCTTATCTTGCACATGAAGAGCCACACAGGGGAAACCACCACATCATGTGAAGTGTGTGGAAAGACATTCAACCGCAAGTCATACTTATGGACTCACATGCGCATCCACACCAACGAACGACCTTATGGCTGCAACTACTGTCCGAAGTGGTTTAAGCAGTACAGCACGTGGAAGAATCACGAGAGAACTCACACTGGGGAAAAGCCATATAAGTGCCAGATCTGCCAAGCCCCTTTCACCACAAGTTCGTCTGTGTTAAAACACTTGCAATACGCTCATCTCAACATAAGGGATTTCACTTGCGAGTTGTGCAAGAAGTCGTTCATTTGCAAACCCAAACTGGAGGAACATATGAAAGTTCACACAGGAGAAAAACCATATGAATGCCATATATGTCATCGTGCCTTCAACAAGAAGAACAATCTTCGGACGCACATGTACATTCACTCTAATAACAAGAGATATAAGTGTGAGGTATGTTATTTGTATGTGTTTTTGGTTTGTCATATGTCTGTCAGGATAAGATTAGAATATACTTTTTGGGCAGTGGTTTTAAGTGAATCATAAAGAAATGCCTATATCATCATCTGCCAAAATACCATATTGGACAGCAATACCATTGTTTTGTATAGAGTAACAAAGATCTATATAATAATTTTACTAAAACTTTACTTGACATATATATGGTAATGCCTATCTATCAATTTCTCACACACACACACACACACACACACACACACACACACACACACACACACACACACACACACACACACACACACACACACACACACACACACACACACAAAATATATATACATATAGATAGATAGATAGATAGATTTAGATTTAAAGATAGATAGATAGATTTACATTTATAGATAGATAGATAGATGGATAGATTTAGATTTATAGATAGATAGATAGATTTATAGATAGATAGATAGATAGATTTATAGATAGATAGATAGATTTATAGATAGATAGATTTAGATTTATAAATAGATTTAGATTTATAGGTAGATAGATTTAGATTTATAGATAGATAGATAGATTTATAGATAGATAGATAGATAGATTTATAGATAGATAGATAGATAGATTTATAGATAGATAGATTTAGATTTATAGATAGATAGATTTATAGATAGATAGATAGATTTATAGATAGATAAATTTAGATTTATAGATAGATAGATTTAGATTTATAGATAGATAGATTTAGATTTATAGATAGATAGATAGATAGATTTATAGATAGATAGATAGATAGATTTATAGATAGATAGATTTAGATTTATAGATAGATAGATTTAGATTTATAGATAGATAGATTTAGATTTATAGATAGATAGATAGATTTATAGATAGATAAATTTAGATTTATAGATAGATTTATAGATAGATAGATAGATTTATAGATAGATAAATTTAGATTTATAGATAGATAGATAGATTTATAGATAGATAGATAGATTTATAGATAGATAAATTTAGATTTATAGATAGATAGATTTAGATTTATAGATAGATAGATTTAGATAGATAGATAAATTTAGATTTATAGATAGATTTAGATTTATAGATAGATTTATAGATTTATAGATAGATAAATTTAGATTTATAGATAGATAGATTTAGATTTATAGATAGATTTAGATTTATAGATAGATAGATAGATTTATAGATAGATAAATTTAGATTTATAGATAGATAGATTTAGATTTATAGTAGATAGATAGATTTAGATTTATAGATAGATAGATAGATTTATAGATAGATGGATAGATTTATAGATAGATAAATTTAGATTTATAGATAGATGGATAGATAAATTTAGATTTATAGATAGATAGATAGATTTAGATTTATAGATAGATAGATAGATAGATTTAATCTATAAATCTAAATCTATCTATCTATAAATCTAAATCTATTTATATGATTTATAGATGGATAGATTTAGATTTATAGATAGATAGATAGATTTAGATTTATAGATTGATAGATAAATTTAGATTTATAGATAGATTTAGATTTGTAGATAGATAGATAGATTTAGATTTATAGATAGATAGATAGATTTAGATATATAGATAGATAGATAAATATATAATATTCCTTAAATACAAGCACTTTCTGCTTTATCCAAAACTTGTATAATTTTCTGTAGCATTACAGAAGGATTTTTTTTCTTTAATGTATTAAATGTTATTAACTGTCCACTTTGAGCTTGAATATATTCTTCATTAGAAAATAACACAGTATTGTTGCAAATATGCCAAAGAATTATAAGTTTGATTGCAAAACATTCCTCCATTACAGCTGTGTGGAGAAGGCTTTATGCGAAGATCCGCAATAGAGAACCACATACTTGACCGACACCACGGGCTTGAGTTTATGCTAAGCTCAAACACGCCGAGGGGCAACAAGGAGGGTGGGATGGGGACCTCTGCAACCTCGCCCTTCATTTCAGTGGTGGGAGCCGAGGATGGCAGCACGGACGATAGCTACATTGTGATCTATGCTGACGAGGATGAGGAACTGGAGAACTCCCAAGAGATGGAGGTTACGGTCTCAGCAGAGGGAGGAGAGACCAGTGTAAGTGCAACATTCCTTGTTAAGTATAATAAGTATGAATAAACTTGCATGAATGGAGGCAACTTCTTTTTTGGTCTTGTTATTGACAAAATTTGTAATGAAAGTGCATGTCTTACGTGAACATTTTTCAGGTGTATTAAGTGAATAACACATACCAGATTCTAGTGAAATACATAGGTAGATGGGTTTATAGCTGTAACTTGAAGTCTCAGTTAACTAATTACAGAAAATAGTGAAACTTGAGGAGAAAAACACGTTAATTTTTCAGGCTGGCCTTACAAGCAAACACTTACCACTGGGAGGAAGCTGCCATGCTGGGAGTTCTGTTACAGTGGAACAGCAGCCCGATGTATTATCCAGAGTCATCTTGAAGGAAGAAACCCCAAATGATAATGCAGAAGCAATAATTGCATTCATGTCAACCGAGGATGAGGTGGTGGTGCCCACAATCACAATGCAAGAAGATGGTTCCTCAAACATTGACCAGGTGATGGAGATAGATCCCGCTCAGTTCAGTCAGGAAGTAGTAACGTGTAGTGGGACAGTGGCCGAGTACACGTAAACATAGGCTGCATAGAGGGGAAATCCTAGAACATCCTGATACAAACTGAACTGTACTTTTATTTATGAAGACACAGAAACAAATACTATCTGAAGAAAAAAAGTGCAAACTCAACTTATATTCCTATTCCTTGTACTCAGGTTTCCAACTTACTCTAATAAAATATTAATTGTGGCCTGACTTGACTGTGATAAATATAACACTTAATGTTTAGTGGATCTCAGAAAGGAAAGCAGTGTTATTGTGTTATTTTAAGTTGTCTAATTAAAACCTTTTTCCAACTTCCACACACAAAATGTGAATTAATATATTTTGATTGATCTGTGAAATATATCAAGTAATATAAAACTTTAAATTAGTGTGTGAAATTATTCACTCGGAAGTCTAGGTGAACATTACTCCGACTCTGTAAAAAGGAGGGAGAGAAAGAACATCCATGACGCTCTCCTTGAGTCCACAATGCATATAATTTGCCATCTTTGTATCATTCTGGGATAGAACGATACAAGTATTCCTCTATTCATGATGGGAATATAATGCATGTATTTTGTGTTCACTGTTCAAGATCTGTAAATACCCAGGGAACTTTTCATCGAACTAGCCAGTGAATGAAATCCCTATAAAGTAAAGTTATCGAATTTGTCCTCCTATGTGAATTATGTTAACTGACCAAATATAAGAAAGAATATGCCAAGCATTTTTAAATAATCCTCTATAGGTAATAAAAAAGCTGTTGAACTGACACATAAAGTACTACAGTTAAATATAAACAAATTCAAAAATAAATTATAACCCATATTTACTTAATACACATAGGATGCAGTCCACAGATTGTTTTAATTGATTTTTTTTTTTTTTTTTTTTTTTACCAGATGACTGCAAATTTAATATGGTGTCTAGACTTCACATACTTGCATAATTTATTGTGTGTTTTGACTATCAATTGTTGTCCTACAGTGCTTATAATCCGGAAGCAATATGAGAAAAGTCGCACACCTACAACGTGAACCCTAGTAACTTTACCGTAAAGTCACTGCACCAAGTCTCTTATGTAAAAGCTAGCTTACTATCCAGTAATTCCGTTGGCATTTCAGCGACTCTGAAATAAAAAGATACTGAAATAATTACTTACCTTGAACTCTGGTTTTATTAATTTTCATCCATACCTGTTTCTCATGCCAATGATTAAGACTGCCAGTAGTCTTGACAATATAAATTCATCCACGTAAAAAAAATATGCAATAACCTTAAGACTTCAGTTTTCTTTTTTTCATTCAATTGACTTTAAAAATTCAGAGAGACAAAAAGAGAAATGAAGGACGGAGAGAGGGGAGAG
>NC_051391.1:2600265-2627334 GCF_015228065.2 Penaeus monodon | reverse complement strand
TTTGTATCCTATTAATATATTTTCAGTCACATACTTTTACTGGCATTAACAACAGTCATTATAAGAAACCTGTCATCTTGACCACAATCATGACATTAAACCAATGAGAAAGAACCATTAACCTCTATAGAAATAAGAAATGTTTCTCTTAAACCCCACAATGACCTTATATTCAAACCTTTCCACGCCACACCTTATCTAAAACCTCAGAGTGAAGAAAGAAAGGAAAAAAAAATCTCACCCACACTAACCTCATAACCAAACATCCGAACCCCCAGATAAAAAAGAAGGAAGGGAGAGAGAAAGACAGAGAGAGAGAGAGAGAGAGAGAGAGAGAGAGAGAGAGAGAGAGAGAGAGAGAGAGAGAGAGAGAGAGAGAGAGAGAGAGAGAGAGAGAGAGAGGAGGAGGAGGAGGAGAGCACAAGAACTTCCGTTTGAACCGCCACTGAGACAACATCTATCCCAGTAAACGTAAATAGAAGTGAAGTGTGTAGTGAACACGTGGACGATAAACTCAATCCTGAACCAGGAGAAAGACCTGGTATAGATAAACAAATGGACTATGAAACCTTAAACAACAGAAGACGCAAAAATGGCGAAAGTGACAGCGAAGAAAACTCCGAAACGAAGAAGCCGGAAAGGCCTTCACGCAATTCCAACCAGTAATGAACAATAACACAGAATCCAACTCTCAAGTAAGATCAAACCAGAATGTAGTACTTATACAATTAATAGGAGACTCATCAAGCTCCAACTTTAATAACCTAATTAAATTAACTATTGCAATAAATAACTCAGATTTTCATAAATACATCAAAGAAGATTCATTAAGAGTATTAGGTATTGGGAAGGCTATCAGATTTGAAGTAAATGATATAAAAAAAATAAGACCTCTAACACAAATAAGGAAACTTGGACACTGGGAAATCAATTGCAAACAACCAACATCAAGTTTAAATGCAGATTGCACATATGAAACTATTAAAGAATAATAAGAACACTAGGCCAGAATTCAAACATCCGAGAAATAATAAGAATAAACAAAAGTAATCAAGAAAAAAACAAAACAGAAAGATGGTTTCCAACAAGATCCCTAAGAATCACATTCAAAGGACCACTACCACTACCACAGGACCACTATGGCTATCGGCCACACATCTTACCAAGGCAAATAATACACCTTCCCAATACCCAAATGCTTTAATTGCCTCAGATATGGACATGGGATCCTCACTTGTAAAAACAAAAAAAGATGCAGCAGATGTAGTGGTTTTGACCATAACTTCAAAGATTGCAATAACAACCCACATTGTTTCTTTTGTGAAGGAGATCACACACCAAACAGTAACTCATGCAGAATAAATATCTAAGCACAAGAAATAAACAAATACAATTTTACACCAAACAACTTAGAGATAAAAAAACAGCTCCAACAACTGAAACCATCAACAGAACAAAACAGTACAAATAAAGATGTAAATACTAAAACAAAAGAGAACATTACATTAACTAAAGAAACCCCCATTCCACAAGTCAACAACAAAACACACCACAGAGATACCCACAAGCTATCTCACAAACACAAAACATTACCCCAGGACAGAAAACACCACCAAGACAGAGAATCCCAAAACATGAACTTAAAAGTTACACCAAAGACAAATACACAAGCAAACAAAAAAAGAAATAACAAACCACAAAACAACTCAAACAAACAAAAACATACAAGTCCAGAGCAATCTCCAATAACATGGACATTACCCACACCCATTACTCATCCTCATCAACCACACTCACTACCCACACCCCTTGCACACACCCATCACTCATATCCATCGCCTAACCCCAATACCCACCCTCAAAAACAAATGTTAAAAGAAACAAAAGAAAAAGAAAACTTAAATTGGATGATCACAACAAAAGATAATAATAAAGGCAGTATCAAACTTGATGTAAACTCAGGAAAATCAATTTTAAAAATAATTATAGAAACAATACATGATTTCACCCCAATTTTAAAGCAAGTAATAAGCCTGATAAATGAATAAAATAATAACTTGGAATGCACATTCTATTCAAAACAAAAAAACAGAGCTGAACTATCTAATATTCAAAGAAAACCCAGGAATAAAGCCTTAAATGAAACTGGTTAAAAGAAAAAGACAATGAAATAAACAATTATATAATAATAAGAAAAGATAGACTTAATCAAGTAGATGGGGGCCTAGCTTTTTGCATAAAAAATAACTAACAATTCAAAGAAATAAAACTAAGGGATAGATATATAGACAAGATAAAAACAATGGGAATCAAAATAAATTATAGAAGTAAATGGCTAAATATCCTCCTGATATATAACCCTTGCAATGATATAAAAGCAAAAGAACTAGAACATTATACAGATCAAATCACAAACCCTAAAATGATCCTAGGAGACTTCAACGCTCACCCCCCGTGCTGGAATACAAAAACAAATCATAGACAAACTAACAAAATTGGTGAAAGCATAATAAAATGGATAAGCGAGAACAATCTAATATTATTAACTCCACGAAATTTAACAACTAGAATTGATCCCAAAACCGCTAAAGAATCAACTTTAGATCTTGTAATTGCATCACCAACTCCAAGTCATTTACAGATAAATACAGCAATGCATTTAAACAGCAATCGTCTACCAATAATAATAAAAGATAATTTACATCAAGATAACCAATTATTAAAAGAGAAAAAATGGCATTATACTAAAGAAGATGGACAAACTATCAAAAAGCACTAAACAATATAGAAATAGATAATTCAACAACCATAGAAAAAAACGCAGAACTAATAAAAGATATGGCACTAACCAAACAAGCCGTGGTGGAATAAAGAATATTCCACCAAATTCCATAAAAGAAAAAAAAAAAAAGCATTTAATAAATGGAGGAAGAAACAAACAAAACCAATTAACATACGAAAGACTAATTAGCAAAAGCTAGATTCACAATAAGTCAATGAAAAAAAGAATCTTGGGAAAAGTTCTGCAACTCAAAAATCGACCAAGGAAGATCTGGAATTTCATTATAGAAACTATCAGGAAAAAAAACTACAACAGAATATCCTTTAATACAAAATGATCTGCCCTTAACAAATATAAAACATAAATTAGATAAATTCAAAGAAGAATTTAAGAAAATAGTATGCAAAAAACCTGAAGAACTTTTGTCAGACAGAAAAAGAAAGGCTATTCAACCAAAAAAAAAAAAAAAATACAAACGAATTGGACAAAAAACTAACTTTAGTAGAGCTAAGAACAGTAATAAAAGATGCCAAAAGTGATAAAAGCCTACGGCCCAGACGAAATTCCTTACGAATTTTATAAGAACATCCCAGACAACGTGACAGAGTCAATATTAACTAACTTAAACTCTTACTGGACCAGAGGGGAATACCCAGAATTATTAAAAAACGTAATAATAAACCCAATAATAAAGCCGGAAAAGACCCATCAGAAGCAAATTCATACAGATTTATAAGCAGAATTTCATGTATTGGCAAAATATATGAAAACAAAATAACAAAATGACTAACAACAAATTAGATAAAGATTTAATAGGCTTCAGACCAAACAGAAGCACCATTGATGCACTACAAATAATCGATAACCATATAAACAAAGCATTCATAGAAAAAAAATATACAATAATAGCAAGTATTGATCTAGAAAAAGCTTTAATACTGTCAATCACGAGGAACTATTGATAAAAATGTCAAAAATAGGAATAACAGGAAAACCCCTAAAATGGATAAATAGTTTATTAGAAAGAAGAACATTCCAAATAATAATTGGTAACCAAAAAAATCAGATAAAGCGATAATACAAAGTGGAGTACCCCAAGGATCACCAATAAGCCCAATATTATTCAATATACTAATGAATGACTTAGATTTATCAGAAGGAGTTGAAAAAATGACGACATAACCTTAGTAACAAGCAATAAAAGCCTAATAGAAGCTTCCATTAAAACAGAAACAGAACTACAAAAATTAAAAGAATGGGCCGATTACTGGGACTTGAAAATCAATTTTACAAAAAGTAAAGTAATGTGTTTTTCAAATAAAAATATAAATCAACTTCCAAGAATAAAAATAGACAATACAGAAACTGACTACATTCATAGCCAGAAAATTCTAGGCCTAACATTTGATGCTCCCAGACTAAAGTGGAAAAAACATATAGAAAAAATAAAAGTAGAAATATTAAATAGAATAAACATAATGAAAAAAACAAAATGCCTCACTAAACTGGCGAGCAAACAGAGAAAATCTACTAAAATTCTATAAAATATACATAAAACCAAAAATAGAATATGGAATGACAATCTATGGAGCAGCAAAAGAAACAGAATTTTAAAAAAACTAGAAACTTTACAAAATCAAGTACTTAGATGTTTCAAAACAACCCCAATCACAGTTCTTCAATCAATTAACAAACATTCCACCACTATTAATTAGAATTAAAGAACTAGAATGCATACAAATGATGAAAACCTTAAATAAACCTAATAACATGCCAATAAAACAACGAACAATAAACTGTATAAAAGAATACAACCCTCAAAGAGACAAAAGATCACTGTTACACAGAGCTACTAAAACAAAACAAAAAATTAAACATAGACTTAGCCCTAAATATAACGTCAAATATACCCCCAACACCCCCATGGTACGACCAAAAAAAATTTACGAATAACAAAAAAAAAAATACCCCTCAAATAATCATTAACAAACAAGACCAGGAATTAACAAATACTATCTATAAAGATTACAATAAGATTTTCGGCTCAAAGTTAAAAAGAACCAGAACCAACCTCAGCAGCCATCTCCATTCAAAACAAAAATATATAACACCTATTTGGAAATTACCCCCTAAGAATAGAAATCACTCGATGCAGAACTATTTGCCATAAAACAAGGACTAGTATATATAACAAACAACAATTTAACACACACAGTAATACTAAGAGACTCACAGTCGTCACTACAACTAATGCAAAACCCCAAACCACAGGACTACAAACAAATCACATACGAAATACAAAAGCAAATACATTCACTCTCAAACACAAAACAGGAAGATAATGTTACAATGGATCCCATCACATAAAAACATAGAGGGAAATGAAATTGCCGATCAAGCCGCAAAGAAAGCTCATGAGATAAACGATCCCATATCCATATCACAAGGCACGAAATATACTATAAAAGAAATTAAATCGAAGAACTTAAAACAGTGGGAAATACATATTAAAGGGAATCTTGAACACAAATAATTATTTCATCAAAGATAATGATCAAAAACCCATGGATTAGAGCTGAGTACAGAAAACTAGACACATATTTAACAAGAATAGCCACCAAACACACAAGACTGAAACAACACCTATACAGAATAAAGATGGAAAATGACCCTTTCTGCAGATGATGCAGGAATCAAGAAAAAGTTGAACACATGATACTACATTGCCCAAGATTCAACTCTCAAAGAACCAAACTAAAACAGGCTCTCACACAAATTAACATACGAGATTTTAATACGAATCTTCTGATAACAGGCGCAGACCAGCCATCAATAATAACGCACTACATATTGAGACATACAAAGATTTCCCTACAAAGAACAAGATTGACATAATATAAGCAGCAAAATCCAATAAGAGGAGGATCCAGGGGATATCGACAACTATAGTCTAAAACCCAAAACAAGAAAGAAGAAAAAGGGAAGAAGAAGAGCACAAGCATCCATTGAAGAGGAAGGAAAGGCCCGAGAGCACGTTCCTCCCCCGCCGAGATTTTTTCCATAATGACAAAACGTGGATTTCGTCTGCTTGGAGACGCTGACGCACCCACGTTTTGGGGGGAGAAAATCTCGCTCATTTGGCTTATTTCACCGCCTGCGCTGCCTATAATCGTTATTCGGGGACGACTAAGCGACGCGATAATCACGGGTTGACTCACCTCTGGGCTTGCAATTGCAGGGAAATCAGTCCATAACACGAGAAACAGCGAGAAATGACGTGTTGGCCGTGGGTTCTGCCGGCGTCCGAAGTCCTGCTCGGACTACTTTGTAAAAAATAGTAAATTTCTCTTTTCTTATCTCCCGTCGTGTTTCTTTGGGTGGGGTTAATTATCACAGTGATTGATTTATGTTGTAAAGAGGAGATTATTAGGTGGGACTCCTATTCCAGGCTATGTATGTTGGTCAAGATTTGGTATATGTAATGTGTAAAGAGACAATCTCGTTGTTTCTTACGCATAAATTAAGGTTGTAGATGGCGCTGAGGTTTTGAATTGCGCCATTTCAAATAAGAGATTTACTACTTCTGCCTTTCTCTCAGAACTCGCTCTCTCTATTTCTCTCTTTCTCTTTCACTCCTTCTCTTTTATCTCTTTCCTCTTTCTCTCTCTCTCTCTTTCTCTCCTACTCTCTCTCTCTTCTCTCTCTCTCTCTTCTCTTCTCCTCCTCTCTCTCTCTCTCCCTCTCTCTCTCTCTTTTCCCTCTCTCCTTCCTCCTCTCCTACTCTCTCTCTCCTTCTTCTCCCCTCCTACTTTCTCTCTCTCCCCATTCTTTTCTTTTCCTATCAGTACTTTCTGTGTTGACTCTTCCTCTACCAGTGTCTTTCCAGGAGTTTCTTGTCTATCACTTTTGAGTCCTTTGTCTTGTATATTAATTTCTGTTCTGGTATCTACGTATATATTCTGTTTTATAAACCCATCTTCAATAAGCTTTCCTCTTTAAACCTCTATTCTTTTCTACTTCTCAAAATAGAAAAAAAAATGAATATGAATAATCAGTGTAAAATATGACACTGACACTCAAGCATTACATTCTTAAAATCACATCATTTTGAAGATTGATATTAAATCCTCAGTGAAATTAACTGAATTGTGAAATTATTTTCATCTTATTTTTCATCACTCATCTTCTCTTGTAAGTCTTCTTGGGCAAAGTAAATATGTAGCTAAACTTCTTTCTAAAGAATTATAGTGAGATTATATAATAACGCATCCATATTCTTTGTAGATATTTTCCTTCTCTTGGAGTATAGTAATGAAAGTCTTATTGCATTATTATATATATTATAAATATATATATATATATATATATTATATATTTATATATATATATATATATATATATATATATAAAACAGAAAGAAAAAAGGCCTTTTTTCTTCGATATTATCGCTTACTAAACCCAAAATGCCATATGCACTGAATGGCATGCTAAAGATTTTTCACAAATTATATGATATATTTATCCGGACAGGTCAAAAGGAAGCAAGCCAGACCTAGATTGCTTGGTTAGCTGTGAGTGAGGTCTGTCTCTCATTTAGGATGCCAGGTCAGTTCAGTAGAAAACTCATCACTTCAACAAATGATATAAAACCCTTCATCCTAATGTGGCTGAATGTGAAGCACAGTTTCATTGAGGTTATTAGAGGAGCCTATTTATGATAAATCAGGCTATTTGACTAACTTTTAAAAGAAAACTGGAACAGCATATATCCAAGGACCCTTTCCATATGGTCTCAAAGCACTCAGTATTAGAATCACAGGCAAGGGTCATCTCAGCTATGGATTGTCCCATTTATATTGTTAAATGATGCTCCTGGTTCTATCCTATGCTTTTGTGAAAACTGTACATTTTTCCTCAACCCAGCATGAATCGTGACATTTCCTTGTTGGGTGGATTCCTCTGTACTTAGTAAACCTCTTTATTGTTAGCCAAATAAATGTATTCCTCTAAAAAATTCATATGTTAAGCACTTTATAACAGAAAGTGATGATGGGGGTTAATGGTTAAAACAAAGGTCATATAGCACTATGGTGAAGTATTGTGGCATAAAAGGTAAAAATGACTCAATGATTAGGATAAGTGGACAGAAGAAGGGGACAAAGGGAAGGAAAAGGAGAGGGGAAGACCCTGCAAAATTGGCTGAGGTGATCCCTTACATTGGGCCTCATTCTGTCTCCTAAGTCACCCCCACCCCACCCCCTTTTTTTTTGCCCATAGTTCTTTAACATTTGGCTTCTAGACATTTCCATGTAGTGTTGAAGGACTAATTGTTGCTTTTACAAATATCTTATATTGTCCTGTTTCTTCATTAACATTATATTCTATAAAAATCTCTCTTACGCTATACTTTATGAAATATTTACCTGTAGCTTAACTTATGAGTGAATATATTTGAGTACAGAATAGCATGATTAATGGTTAAAAGCAAGATAAATGTGCTAGACATCTAAGGTCATGTAGCACTATAGTTAATGTTAGGGAAGGGTGGTTGAGTTAGTGATTAGTTGTCTAAGCTGGGCAAAGGAATTGGTGAGTGAAAAGGTTAGGGTCGGGTATGGTAAGGAGTTAGATTAGATGAAGAATATGTATGCGTTTGAGGAAAGAGAATAGGTTGTTGAAGCAAAAAGTGTGGGATTCTGTAAGGATGTCTGATAGGTTGGGAGGTCGGTGAAGGGGGGATAGGTGGGGGAAAGCAGAGGTACGAGTTGTTTCAAAACGTGGGCACGGCAGTAGGATGTGTGGGATTGGAGTGTCTGGTGGTGTGTATTGACTTTATGAGAGTTAATGAGTTACATAAGCGATTCACGTGCGTAAGGAGGGAGTGGAAGGGATAGAGGGGATGGTGGGAGGGTTAATGTGGGCAGGGTTGGGGTCGGGGGGATGGGCTGTGTTGGGAGGGGGTAGGAGGATAGGGTGTAGGGGGGATATCGTTAGGAGGAGGATGGATATCAGCAGTTACTTGGAATGTGGAAGGAGCAGGAGTTGTAAGATTTGGAGGTTGAGTGTCAGTTTTCATTAGGTAATCTTGAATATTTTCAATGGTTTCTTCTGGAGTTGGTTCGGGAGTTTTGGGGGATAAAGGATTTCTTGTGAGGGGGGGAAGAGAGGACTGGTGTCTCAAGCATAGGAGCAAAGGAAGGTGGAGGTGATTGTGTGGTAGGGGAAGAGGGGGTGGAACGTTTGTTCTGTCTGTTACGGGTAGTGCGAGGAGGGAGAGGGGAAGGTGTTGGGATTGTAGTGGTGATTGAAGTATCAGTAGTAGAGATTGGAGTGTCTGGATTTAGGATGGCAAAAGAGTTTGACTGGGGAAGGTAGGAGGTAGAAGAGGGGGTTAGATGTAGGGTGGGTGGGTTTAGGAGAATTGGTAGAATGAGCAGTATTACTGGAGTAAGGAGTAAGGGAGAAACCACGTCGACGTGCTTCTTGTCTGGCTTCACGTAGTGTGAGTCCAAGTTTGAATCTGAGAGTTGCTACCTCAGACTCAATTTATAGGTGGGACAACCCCATATTTTGGGGCCCCCATAATGTGCGTGATTGTGCAGGGCAGTTAGATCGGGTATGGCCAGGTTGGGCACATAGTGGGCATCTGGCTGTGGAACGGCAATGTTTGGCTGGGTGTCCTAGACGCCAACAATTTTGGCACTGACGTGAAGGGGGTTGGTATGGACGAACAGGGAGGGATTCTCCTCCTATGTAGATGTTAAAGGGAAGGTCATGCCTACGGAAGGTAATTTTGGCTATGTTAGTGGGTTTCTTTCGATGACCTCTGGGGGGAATGGAGTAGCATTGTACTTTATGTTGCCATAGTCTGTGAGACAGGCAAATAGATCTTCTCCACAATCTGACCAATCTTTCTCATAGATTGGGCAATTTGCTGGGGAGATTTTAACTGTTCCGGTGCAAGTATTTAGGGTTGGATGGGGTTCTGCAAGGATGGGGTTACCATATAGGTCTGTTAGTTTTGTTTTAAAGCTTATAGCTTGGTTTTCGGATTTACTGTGACAAGACGGGAGCGGTCAGGTCGGCTACGGAAAGAGACTTTACCTACATGTTTTTGGAGACTGTTGGAAGAGAAGGGTGTTGTCAGAGTAGGGAGCTGTGGGAGGGATCACAAAAAATGGTCCATTTGGCTGCGCTGAAGAGGGTATTCAAAATTGTTGTAGAGATAGGGGTAGTAGAAGGGCGTGACGAAGATGGAGTAGTGTTAAGGGAGGTAGTGTTATGGGGAGGTGGGCAATAAGGCTGTAAGGTATTAATAAGGGAGGATGGGGTGGTTGATGTTGGAGGTTGTGGGGGTAGAGGTGTTGAAGTTGAGATTGCTGGGAGAGTGGAAATGTTCCTTAAGGGTTGATTGTTGGCTACTGTACTAGTAGGTATTGATGAGGAGGTAGTTATTGCAGTGTTTCGGAGCCGTGGTCAAAGGAGAGCCTGGGGTCAGGGAATCTGGTGGGTTTTACATCGTTGGGGCTATTTGATAAAGGGGCAAGCCTCATTGCCCCTAATAGTGGGGATAAGTTTTCATTACTGGCCATGGTAAGCCTGGATTATGTTGGGGATAAAAACAGTCCACCCCTCAGGGTCCCCTTGAGAGGTAAGGGCTAGATAACTAAATCGGGAATACCGTGCCCATGGCTCCCTCAGGCCGTTCAGGACTGGCACAAAGTCAGCCTTTCATCCTTTCAGCACGGCTCTCACACCTTAGGAGGTGGATAGCAAAGGGTTTGGTGAAGGGACAGAAACGAAAAGTGGGAAGGAAAAAAAAAGACCATGCAAAATTAGTTGAGTCGAGGGCTGAGTCCCAAGGTTGGGGAGTTCCCCATCATTGGGTCCCAGTCTCCGCCTCCTAAGCCCCCCCACGACAACAACGGGCAAGGGATTGGGGGGGTTGAGTACAGAATAGCATATTGTAAAATGACTTTCTATATCAAAATTCCTTAACTTTAAAACTAATACACTTGTGTGCTTTAAACCTAAAGAAATTAGTTTGCCAAATTATTTGACAACAATTTAGTTATTTTCCTTTAACTAGTCATAAACCAAGATATGGTTAATGGTTATTGCTTAAAATGCAAATAAATCTGCTAGACATTGAAGATAATCAAGAAAGTTTCTTTAGATTATATACTTTATTACGAAATGTGATGCCAGTCCAATTACAGATAACTATTTTACATTCTCATATACTATAAGAACTAACAATCTGTATATTTAGGAGTAAACTATAGGCTTTATATATATAAAAAAAAAAAAAATCATTCACTGTAGCTACACAAATAAAACTTGTACTTGAATATGTATGCTTTTTTTTTCCTTTCTTTTTTAATATAATTGACTAAACATCTATTCACTATTCATATTGACATTCAATATATGGTATGAATGATTGAACAAATTATCAGTCATGTTTAACCTGCTGATGTATACATGCCTTGTCCATTTTGGTTTGGCTCTATCCATATTTTTTTAAATTTTTTACAAAATGAGATATTGGTAGGCATACCTAACTTAACCTATTTATTCCATTCCTTGAAATTTCAGAAAGAAAATTTTTTTTTTTACTATTATCATTGTTAGTAACTTTCTAATAATAATAGTATTGTTAATGAAAATTGAAAAAGTGAAAAACTTCCCTAAAATTCCAAGAATGGGGTAAACAGATAAACAAGCATTCGCAAGTTGCATTGTACTCGCACCTGGATTTCCAAAAGTAAAGGGAATGAAAAACAAAATAAACACACAGATATATTCATCTACATAAAAAAAATGCGGATTTTTAAAGTTCCATGGCCCGAGATGTAAAAATAATAACCATAATAAAAACTAATAAAATACAATTTTTTTGGTTATCAAAAGCATATACATATAGTAATGAGAACATACATATAGAAATATGAACTTGATCATGTCTATAAAGAAATCAAGAACCAAAGACTAACTATAATATTGATACTTTATTTCTTATCATCTAAATATCAAATAAGATAATTTACTCAAAGTTAATTACATATGGTTATATTTTTTATTATTCACTGGACATTTTCACAGTAAAACATGCCTTTCTGTTAAGCTAAGTACCAAGAGTAACACAGGAAATACTAGGTACATAACTTCTTTTTAACATATTTAATACTTCTCTTCCACAAAAAAGATATCTTAGAACTCATAGAAGTCAGGTTTCATTATTTATTCCTTCTCAAAATAAACACTTAAAATGTTTTGAAGTCGAGAAAACGAAAATTAGGCCTGTCCTGACATCTGTTTAATTTCTGAGATAAGGCGACGGTTGTACTCTCTTGGTTCAAGGGGGCTGCAGGCTACTACTGTCGTCTTCAATCTGCTCTCATCCTATGGGAAAGCCAAAAGGAATGGTTATCATTACAATCATTATTATCATCATGAATTAGATTACTACTACTACAACTATTACTATTACTATGGTTATTGAGACGAAGAAAAAGAAGAAGAAGATGAAGAAAAAAAATATATATATATAAAATATACTTATATACATATATATATATACTTATTATTATTATTTTTTTTTTACAGAATATTTTTGTAGTCATTAGAGAACTGAAGATCAAACTAAGCAGCATGGAAATCTAAACCAAACTAAACTCACATTGTAAGTCTCCATTTTGACACGAAGCTTGAAGGAAAAGTTCTTGAAAGCTGCGTCTGTGAAGATGTTTTGGAAGTTGTCTGGGTTATTCTCTCGCATGAAGCCTAGTTCTGAGCTGGTGGTTCCAAGGAGCATCTCAGCCTGATCTTGGAAAACTGTTACCCATTGATTGTCTGATATATCAGCAAGGTTGGCCTGCAGGGGAAGACAAGAGGAGAAAGAGATTATATGAAATGGAGCGTTTAGGCTTTTAAAAAGGTTATCTTATAAGGGAGGGGGGGAAGTATACAGCAAAATTAAATATTTTCATATGAATGATAACTCATAAAAAATAATTCTCAACATAAAAAAATATATCACAAAACTCACAGACAACATCAATCGCCAGTTGAAGCTATCATATTCGCGGTTACACTTCTCACATCTGTAAAGACCATTGTTCATGTCGACCACCTTCTTGTTGCAACCATCTGAGGGACAAGCTGAATAAAGACAGTTCTCCTTGCGTATCAACACAACAGAAGCCTTTGTGGTGTAATAATCAGCTTGATCTCCACTACCCAAGTTCTCCAGCTTGGCCTCACCAAATGTCTTGAAGTTGGAGCCCATACCTATGAAAGAAGGAAGGATACACATTTTAGAGAGAGACCAAATAATAAACGATAAAGGACCTAAAAAATTGAATGCTATTCGCAGTTCCCAATTTAAAAACTTAATTTTTTCTATATCTCTTAAATAAATATCTAGCCATAAAAAATTTCTGAATTATGTTACTCTGCTAGATCTTTAAATGATCTTATTTCATTTTATCTACCTTTTCTTACTTGATTACGTAATACTACGACAATTATATTGATGATTAGATGATGATATCTGAGGTTTCTCACCTGCTGAACCACCACCACGCTGATTGGAAAGGTTGACTGTCTCTGCTGTGTTGCCTCCATTATCAAACCACCCCTTCAATTTGTGGGCCTCACGGATATCTGGGTTGATCTACAAAGCCAAACATATCAAAGATTTATTTATAATGAATCAAAGTTCTAAGTACAATAGCTTACAAACTGATTTCCCCCCCCCCTCTCTCTCTCTCTTTTTAAGCTACTTTTGTAGGTCCATGACACTGTGAACATGCAAGATAAAGTGGAGGGGAGAGATCAGAACTATTTACATCATAACTATTAAAGGAGGAACTACAAAATACCTGTAGTGTTGATGAGGACAGCAAAGACAAAGAACGTCCATTGAAATCTGACAATTTTGCACCCTTCACAGCCAACACGGGTTGCTGTGTTCCATCAAAGTTTTCTGCTTGACGTCCCCAAAGGGTAAGACGTACCTGAAATATAAGCGTTTACAAACTTGTGACCTTAATCACTTCATTTACTCAATAAATTGTTCAATAATTCTTGATCATGACCAAGTTATCAATTTTATCTAAATTTATTCCATTATCAAAATGGTAAAAATGTAAAATCATAAGAGCGAAACTTACCTCTCTATTTGTATCATCAACTACCTGCACATCTCTCTTCCTTAATTCTTTGCCAGAGGCCTTTGATGTAATAGAGGCTACTTCCATAGCATCCTTGCACACACCAATAATATCTGAAATGGGTTGATAAGGAAAAATAAGTTAAATAATAATAATAAAGTATAACTTAATTTTTATCGTGTACAAAATAAACATCTCTTTTCATTATTACCCAAGGGAAAGACAATCTAAATAGAAATCTTGCCAAATATAGTTAAAGAAGTATTACCATTGTGAAAAACTAAACAATGGTCAGTCACTCAGCACTCTCAAGGGGAATACAACATTAGGAGACTTAAAAACTACAAAAAGCGATACAGTAGTTCATGGTATGAAGGAAATCAATGTCATTTTGTCATTAGAATAACAAACTCAACAAAGGGATGCCAACAGAACTTACCAATGATGGTGTCTTTCTCCAGAGACTCTAGCTGATCCAGAGGGACAAAATTGAACTGCATGCTGGGAATGTCACTAGCTTCATGGCAGGGAGTGACCTGTAGATTCACAGAAACTTTAGATATTCACATTATCATTTATCAAATCAACGATAAAAAACAAAATAAAATTATAGCAAACTAGCTTGGTGAGTAATTTAACTATATGTCATTTGTAATATCTTTCAATTTGTGTCAAAATTTACAGCAATCTTTTATTCTGATTATATATTATATATATATATATATATATATATATATATATATATTATATATATATATATATTAATATATATATAGTATATAATATATATATATATATATATATGTATAGATAATATGGAGATATATATATGTATATATATTATAATATTATATAGATAGTTTATATATATAAGATATATATATAATCAAAGATTAATAAATCATACTCTGTCATCTTTGAAAGTCATTCATAATCATTAGTGAGGTTGGAGTACTGTTGTTGCCGTTTCAGGTGGCATCCACCGTGTAATCATTTTAACCTGTTGATAGAAATGGATAAATTCACAAACACCACAAGTAATCATAAATTCACATGGAACGGAGAGGGGAGGAGGACCTTTGCTATAATTGTATACTTACCTCAATCATATCCATGACTTGTCCACTTGTCATGAAAGACAGTAGCTTGATTCTCCAATCAATCTACGGTCCATCGAGAAGAGCTTTCCTTCGCCACGAGAGTTTGACAAGTGGTAGTCTGACTATGGTGACACGAGCACGGATGTCACTGTTATGATGATTTTAATTATGGTGGAATCTGGTGCAGCCTTATGAATGTGGATACAAGTCCGTCTCAGTCTTCTCTCTCTCTATTCAGTAGACTAGGATAAATATTGTACACCAGAGAAACATTTACTATTCAGACAATTTACTACTATCTAGAGAAAAAAATATCTTGATCCTATATTAATTATTATTAACTATAATAATAGCAGTATAATTGTATTAGTATAGTGTCTATCATTTACTCTGTTTGCTGGTTTGAAACTGTAAATTTATACTTTAATTTCTGAAACTGTCCTATGTATGCAAATTCCTTAACCTAAAAGTGTACAGTTTAGATACAGAATAATTTCCACATATAAATGGGTAAAATTTACCATAAAAAAATGTATCTTTTAAAGAAAATCAAATTTCATTATGAAGGTTTATAAAATGAAGAGTAGTGATCTTTTAAGTAACCAGAAGCCTGCAGGTCTTATCAGTCAACAAGGTTACTATGGTCTCAAAGTGGATGTTGCCAATGTACACATTCTTCAAAAATGTACCAACCACCTGTTTTCTATGATCTGTACAGAAGTTGTAATAGTCCTTTCTTGTACCTTTAAAAATTACTTTATATATTGCAGAATAAATGGCATACATTATCATCAATAATATTATTACTACTAATAATAATTAATAATAATAAAAAAAAAACAACAACAACAATCTATAGTACCAGAACTCACTTGTTTTGATAAGGTGTAAGCAAGCTGATGGGGTGAACATTACCCCCTGCGGGAGTTCGTGCTGGAGATGAGGTTGTGTTTGGAACATTGCGCTGGGCTAAAGGATTGCGTTGGGGTGCATCACCTGTAACGGTCAGCAGATCAGGCCCATATTATATAAGAGAAAAATAAATCAAAACATTGAGGTATCCAAAGGTGGGATATCCTGATAATCAAAAAGTAAATTAACATAATACAAAATGTTAAAACAAAATATTAAGCTCTTCTATGAGAGAGAATACGAGTGAGAGAAAAAAAATATGAGAGAATATGAGAGAGAGAGAGAGAGAGAAGAGAGGAGAGAGAGAGAGAGAGAGAGAGAATATGAGAGAGAGAGAGAGGAATATGAGAGAGAGAGAGAGAGAGAAATATGAGAAGAGGAGAATGAGAGAGAGATATGGAGAGAGAGAAGAGGAGAGAAGAGAGAGTCGGGAGGAGAGGAGAGAGAGAAAGAGAGAGAGAGAGAGAGAGAATAGATTTGGAGAGAGAGAGAGAGAGAGAATAGATTTGGAGAAGAGAGAGAGAGAATAGATTTGGAGAGAGAGAGAGAGAGAAAGAGAGAGAGAAAGAGAGAGAGAGAGGAAGGGAGAGGAGAGAGAGAGAGAGAGGAGAAAGAATAGAGAGAGAGAGAGAGAGAAGATAAAACCCGAGAGAGAGAGAATGAGAGAGAGAGAGGAGAGAGAATATGAAGAGAGAGAAGAGAATAGAGAAGAGAGAGAGATGAAGAAGAGAGAGAAGAGAATATGAGAGAGAGAGAGAGAGAGAGAGAGAGAGAGAGAGAGAGAGAGAGAGAATATGAGAGAGAGAGAGAGAAACAGAGAATGAAAAAAACATAACTAGAACAAAAGAAGGCAAACAAAGAAAGTGAGAAAATTAATAAGTCAAATCATTGAGCATACTGGTCACAATGCACCGTACCAGTTTGGGCAGCTAAAGGTGTCACTCTTGGTGCAGGAGCAGCCTCCTGCTGTGGATTCTTATTAGGGTCAAACATTACTGGTTCTCCAATCTTGCCTCCAACTTCCTCAGCTGTTTGCACTACGGTCAGGTCCAGAATGATCAAAACCTGAAATTAAATATGCAAGTCCAACCTGTAAAATCCATTACGGTTGCCAAATTTGTTTAATTGTAAATTAGGACACGTCCTGGGGTTTCCATAATGTTTTCCTAACAAATTTTCTAAGCTCACATTCTATAGAATATCTATCAACTTTACCTTCTTATTGTTCTGCACCGTGTTGCAAACATATCTGTTCATTTTGATGATGCAGTTGTTTGCAATCTCTCCACTTGCCACCTTGCTATTGAGCTGTGTGGCCAACATGGCAAAGCTGCTTGACCATTTGCCATCGGAGAGCAAGATGCGGAAGCGCTCCTGGGCACCATTTGGCATCCTTTTCATGGACTGTAAGCGGGAGAATAAATTTAATGCACATATGTTGAATATACATATTTGTAAGTACTTATGTTTTTTTAAGAATGTATATAAGTATTTAACTATCTACTTAATAATATTTTAGGTAATAATAATAAAATCATAAATTTTCATACCCAACTGGTTCTTAAAGCCATGCAGTATATTAATCATAATTCTGCCGAGTATGTATGTATACAAATCACATTTTAATACTCACCAAGATCTGCACAATGGGATCTTCTGGGTGAGCCCCATTGGTAATATCCTGTTGGTGGAAATACACAAATGATTTTAAACAAAAAAAAAAAAAAAAATA
Source organism: Penaeus monodon (assembly GCF_015228065.2). Classification (NCBI taxonomy): domain Eukaryota; kingdom Metazoa; phylum Arthropoda; class Malacostraca; order Decapoda; family Penaeidae; genus Penaeus; species Penaeus monodon. Next base: position 2,609,631 of record NC_051391.1, on the reverse strand, counting down.
ATAATAATAAATAATAATAATAATAATAAATAATAAAAAAATAAAATAAAAAAAAATAATAATATTGGCAGCATCCATATCACTTCCCGTTTTTAGTCAAATTATGTACATGCACTGTTTTTACTGTATTATGTAGATTAACTGATCTGACTCTGATGCCTTCACCTGTTTGGATTTCATTTGCTAAAATGAATTACAGCCAAAATTGAAACCCCAATTAACTATCAACATGGCATCTTAATTAACTATTAACATCATCAAATAACAAGTCATTGCTGATAAAGATGTGGTGGCATTCAGCCCAAATTGTATATGTAATCAATCAGATTTTAAAAAAAGCAAAATTTTTTAATCAATAAAAAAATTATATACTTATATATTATACATATAAATAATTATAATTTTTACCGTATGAACACACTAAGGTAGGACAAATTCAAGATAATATTCTTGTAGAGGAAAAAAAGTTTTGGTCATCAGTACAAGAAATGATCTGCACACATGAATGGCAATGCCACAAACAAAGGAAAATTAATGCAGAAAAAAATGCTCACAACCTAAGTCCACTTGCACTCAGTGGCCCCAAGTTTCAGCTCTACCTTCCCGTGCAAACTGAGGCAAAGACAGTGTTTACACACAGATGGCTCCCCAATGACATGTCACCAAGGACTAATTTGCTCTACCATTTTTTCATTTTTTTTTAATATTCTATTACAACAATCATAATGTCAAAAAATATTAACCGAAGTGGTATCAATACCATTACAAAACATATTTCACATAAATTCAAGGAATACAAAAAATAGGTACACTAATTTTCGCACTGTTAATCAACTCTTTGGTGTAGACATCAGATTTTGTTGTGGGGGGGGGGGGGGGGGGGGAAGAAAGAAAAAAAAGAAAGAAAGAAAGAAAGAAAGAAATGAAAAAAAGGTACATGAATTCAGTGCCAATCGGGGGGGGGGGGACTTTTTTTTTTTTTTTCTTCCCCCCCCCCCCATGTCATTGCAAATTTTCGTGTAAAAATGGAATCCAGATTTTTTTTTCTGCCTGGCTAATTGATACAGATAAAACTCAACATAACTATACCACCCGAAAATGTAAATATATAAATTCTCCCACCGACATTTACAAACACTATTGAATTAAATCGAACTTGCCAAGCCATGATCTAGCACCATCACCACAATTAAAAGTAACACATGAATCTCAAAATGGGAGTCTAAACTTAATAATTAGCTTAAATCATAAATTATTAATCATTACTTAATTACTTATCATCAACTTAATCAAACCTATCAGTAAAACCAACTATCGTGTCCACAGAGACTTTGCGTGACTGCCACGGCCTACATGCCATTAACACCCAGCAAAGCCCAAATTTGAAAAAGTTTAAAGAGCTTCTAGATCAAGGGGAAGAGGGGGGAAGGGGGCTCATGGGGTATTTTCAAGAAGGGGGGGGAGCCGTGTGGAAATTTGGATGTCAAATTAACCCTTTCCTGCGGGTAGTATTCATAAATGGCCCGGGCCTCGCTGCCGGGGGCTTATATCGTCACCCTAGCATGCGTGACCGCTCATGCCAAATACCAGCATCCCATGCCATTTCTTCGTAATACTACAAGCATATGTTGTATTTTCAGTTATCATTATTTTCTAAAGTCTCTACTTGTCATATTTCCTGATAAATCAAGACTGAAGGATATTTTTGTTATAAAGACCCCATAGCTGATCATTATTCGCTCTATAGTCTAAATAAAATAAGCAGTGTGTGGCATCATGGAGTTGATATTTTTTTTTTTTTTTTTGTGTAGTAAAAATGAGAAAGTGCTAAAAACGCCTTAATAATCACATTTTTAGTGGCAGAAAAATGATATTTTGCCGTGATTGTAAAAAAAAAAAACTCATGGCATGTCCATACATAACCCATGATGTACGTACATGCCCCCAGGGCAGATAGTCCAGCCAGTTAAAGTGAATTTTATCTTTTTTTGTCCAGCCAGTTAAAGTGAATCTTATCTTTTTTTTGTCCAGCCAGTTAAAGTGAATCTTATCTCCCTTGACTGGATATAATTACCTCTCACATATATATAGGGTGAGATTTGTCAAGGTAAAGATGCATTTGCCTGAAACTAAAAAAGTTCTTAAGGTCGCGTTTTCCGCTACGTTGGGGCAAGGTTCGTCTATGGAATAAATAGAATAAGTGAAAATAGATAGATAAATAATGAATGAATAAAAAGGCAGGAAAGGTTAGGTTTGGGTTTTCGGAACGTCGCTCTTGGCATCAAATTCCTTTTTTTTTTTTTCTTTTTTTACAATTTCGATTAATTTCCTTCCTGAGACATCTATCCGTCAATTTTCTGAAATCATAAAAAAAAAAAAATTTAATTTCCGCTTCGCAAGTGATGAAAAAAAAAAAAAATTTCTGCAAATTGACAAATACAAAGGTTGAAATAACAAGGTGTAAAGGATGAAAAAAAAAAAAATCGAAAGTCGAGCATAAAATTAACCAAAGAAACGACAATATACAAAGAAATCGAGACAAAAAAAAAAAAAAAAAAACGAGCCATATTCTCCCTAAATACGAAGAGAAACTAAAACTACAAACGGATGAAAGAAGAAGATCGAGCACAAAATTAACGACAGAAACGACAAAATGCAATGAAAATATAGACAAAAGAAGAAAAAAACCGAGCCACATTCTCCCTCAACAAGAAAGAAAAATTAAACCCGATTTCAACCTCCTTCCACCAAACCCCGAAGCCGAGATCAAACACACCTTTAAATCCCTTATTTCCTCTTTATCGCTTATCCTTCCTCCCAAAAAGACCACCGAGACACTCACCACAATCACGCCGTTGCTGAGGACCGCTCATGGTGGCGAATCGAGCGACGAATAACGAGAAATTTGACGAAATGAACGAGAATTTGTCCCTCTCTCGGCCGCCGCTTTCCTGCCTCGCTCGTCGCAACACGATTTTTTGGCGCGAAAGACATCTTGTTTCGCGGCGGCTTTCGTTAGTAGTGAATTTTTATTTTTTTTTTATTTTGGGGTTTTTAGGGAGTCTGTTTTGGGGGGGTTATTTTTTTTTTTTTTTGTGGGTTGGGTTGTTTTTATTTTTTGTTTTTTTTTGTTCTTGAGCGAGTTTTGTTTTGTTTTGTGTTTTTTTTTGTTTTGTGTTTTCTTTATTTGTGTTTTAGGGTTGTTTTGGGGTTATTTTCAGTTTTTTGGGGGGTTGTTTTTTGGGGGGTTTGTTATTCAACGAGTGTTGTGTTTTTGTTTTATTTTTGATAAGGTGGAATTATATATATTTTTCGAATTTGGTTTATTTGGTTTAGGTTTGTTTTCTTCTTATTATATTATTATTACTTGCCGTATTTTGGAATATAAATCTTGTCTTGTTTGACTATATTTTGGTGGATTATTATTCGTATTATTCGCCTGATGATATTCCGGTCGAAACGTTTTGGCGCGAATCACTTTGAGCCTAATTCGTATTTTTCTCTTTACTCTATCGTTATCAATTAATTTGGCTCTATCTCCGTCCCAACATTTTTTTGTTATTATTACTATTAGTATTATTTTTTATTATTATCACTTTTATTATCATTTATATAGTAGTTCCTTGACTCATAAGTTTCTATGCGTTGAATACTTCAGCTTATTTTATTGTTTTTAATTTTTTTTTTTTATGAAATAATTTAGTGAACTTTGGAATGCTGGTTCTATGGGTGGATTCAAAACTTTTTTTTTTTACTCGTTTCTTTTGTCATTCTTTAATGTTTTAGCTTTTCTTTTATTTGACAAAAATATTTCTGAAAAAAAAATCTTTTATTGTTTTTTAAAGACTTGTTTCACTTTTTTCTTTATTGCTTTTAATATTCTGTTTTCTTTTTTTTTTTTCTTTATTGTTCTTATGTTATTATTATTTTTTGTTTTTTTAACTTATTTCTCTTTTTATTGTTTTTTAATATTTTTTACCTTTTCTTCTGTTATTGTTTTTAATACATATATATAGATATATATATATATATATATATATATATATATATATATATATATAATATTATATTATGTTTTATTTTTTTTTTTTTTTTTTGTGGCTATATAATCCCTGGAGGTCATGGAAATATTCACATTTATTTAAATTAAACTTTCATGGCTTATTTAAGGTTCTTAAATTATATTTTATTTTACTCTTGCAATATATAGATTTAGCTGTAAATCTGGCAATTTTCATTTTACAATTTACATGATTTTCAGTCAATTTCGTACATTAAATACTGATCTAGGAATTGTAGTAAAATATAGAAAATATTTACGACGATGAACTATAGGATAATAATGATAATGATAATAATAATAATAGTGATGATGATTATGATAGTATTATAATGATGGTGATAATGATAATAATAATAATAATAATGATATAATAATAATAATAATGATTCTAATATAATGATATGATAATAATAATATTGATAATAACTACAATAACCATAATAATAGTAACATTAGGAATGGTAATGATACTGATAATAATAATGATGATGATAATAATAATAATCATAACAACAATAACAAATGCAATAATGGTTTTGCTAATAGCAACAACGACATCAACAGCAAAATTACCATCATAATCAACAACAACAACAAATAATAATAACAATACTAACAACAACAACATCAATAATAATAATAATAATAATAATAATAATAATAATAATAATAATAACAAATAATAATAATAGCAATAAATATTCTTTCAAGTCATTTTCATATTAAACATGTTTGAACAAGAACGTGCACTGCACACGCCCAAACACGTTCGACACCCCACACGTTAGTGACCACAGAACATGATGAAATAATTATGTAAATATTTTTGCACAACCGATAAAAAAACACGTCTAGATCTAACAGGAAGTTAACAAATTGGAGAAAGAATATTGGAAGAATATTGAAAAAAAATGGCTATTTCGTTCTATCAAGAAACTGCAGTGTGGATAGCAGGACTTATATCGCAAATTTAAAATTCTCTCACACACACACACACTCACTCACGCACTCACTTACACCACCCCCAAAAAAACACACACCCCACACACACACACACCACCACAACAACACACACACACACCACACAAACACCAACACACACACACACAAAACACAACACTCACTCACTCACTTCCACTCTTCTCTCTCCCTCAAACACTCTCGCGGCGCACTCACACTCATTTCCACTCTCTCTTCTCTCTCTTCTCTCTCTCTCTCTTCTCTCTCTCTCCCCCAAACCACCCCCAACACACCCCACACAACCCCCACACCCCCACCCCCCCCCCCCCTCACCACCCCTCTCTCTCTCTCTCTCTCTTTCTCCCTCTCTCTCTCAAACTTTCTCTCTCGCGCGCGCAACTCCCTCCTTCCACTCTCTCCTCTCTCTCTCTCACAACACACCACCACACACACACACCCACCCCAAACCACTCCCCCTCCCCCAAACACACCCCCCCAAAAACCACACCACCCCCTTCCTCTCTCTCCACCAACACACAACACACAACCAACACACACCCCACACCCCCCCCCCCCCCCCCAAAACACACACAACACACCAACCCACACACACACACACACAACACACACACACACACAAAAACCCACCCCACACACCCACACACAAAATACCAACACAACACCAACACACACCCCGCGCGCATACACACCCCAAACAGGTATCAATCAGACCCCTTAAATGATCATTTTCAAAATTAAGCCACCCCCAGAAGCACAAAAGGGCATTGTTGTTGCGCCCTTTTGCATTACAAGATAAATTGGGCTTCTATAACGTCAAATGTTGGAAATAATTCGAGGGAAAATTTGTCATGGAAAAGTCAGCTGGTTTAGGATAAACTATAAATTTCTTTGTTGAGTTGCACTTGGATTTTTTTTTATTGGGGTTCCTGGGTTTTAAAAAAACTTTGATTGGAAAAATGGGAAAAAAAGTTAAGATTAATGGATGAATGGAAAACTAAGATCCTGGGCAATTGCAAATCATGGTCTTATTAACTGCAATCGACTTTTACCAAAATTTGTGACTAAATGAAAATTTTATGGGAGGGGGGTTTAAATTTATTGGTTGTTTTAGAAAAGGGGGGGGGTAATTATAAAAATTTGTTTAATCACCTCGAAATGAAGTCATAGAGTTTGGTAAATTATACAGAAAACCCAAGACTGCTCAGCCAAGACAAGAAAAAGTTTAAAAAAGACCCTTTAATTGTCTCGGGCTTAGATATTCAATGGGCCTTACTATCGTTCCCCCTTAATAAGCTTTCTATTTCATTATATTATATGCTACGTATTATTTACTTGAAGGCTTACTAACTTTCATTTTTTCAAACGTACTATATCACTTATCATAATAGAATTACTATATCATTCCTTTAACAGGGTTCAATATCCTCGATTTTAATAGGACTCGATACCATTTTAGCATAAAAAGGGTATTGTGCTATTCATTTTTTTTTCACTAAAGCTTAAAATTCGCAACAGCCCAAAGGGATAACACCCCAAGACGGGCCCCCGGGCAGCACCAAAACTCACCCAAGCCAACCCCAAACCCCCCAAGGTACCCAAAAAAGCACCCAAAAGAACACCCAATCCAAAAGCACCCGGCAAAAAGCACCAAAACGGCCCCAAAAAAATCACCCAAACCAACCAAATAAAAACCCCCGGCAGCACCCCCCAAAAAATCACCAATCCAACAACACCCCCGGACACCCAAAACATCACCAACCAAACACCAAAGGGACCCCGGGCCCCACCCCCCCCAACAGCACCCAAGACGGCACCCGGGGAGCCCCAATCCAACAGCACCCAAGACGCCCCCCCTAGCACCCAAACCAAAGCACCCCAACCAACCCCCCAAAACGGACCTCAGTAGCACCCAATCCAAAAGACCCCCCAACAGCCAAAGAGCACCACCTTCAGTCGCCGGAGCCATGGCATTTACACCCCTTCAGATAGGAGAGAAAGGGGTTGGCTTGAGTGTTGACAGGAAGTTTTAGGAATTTGAAGCGAAGGGGGGAAAAGGGGAAAGGAGGGTGAGAGGAGGGAGGGAGGGGGGGGGGGGGGGGGAGAGAAGGGGAGAGGGAGAGGAGAGAGGGAAAGAGAGGGAGAGGAGAGAAGAAGAAAGACTGACAAGAGACAAGACATAGACAGACAGTCAGTAAGTCAGTCAATAAGTCAGACAGTCAGGCAATAAGTCAGACTGACAGACAGTCAGTTAGTCAGTCAGTCAGTCATGGGCATCAGTCAGCCCAGTGTTGGGGTTAAAAATTTCTTGCCGAAAAAAAAAGGGACCCGAGAATAGGAATTTTAAGAAATTTCATGCCCAACAATCCTACATAATAGGTATTCTAAAAGAGAAGAGAGAGAGGGGGGGAAAGAGAAGAGAGGAGAGAGAAAGGGAGGGAAGGAGAGAAAAAGCCGTGTAAAAAAAATTTTTCAAAGTGAGCTTGCTTCAAAAAAATACGTCGTTTTGGGTTTTCCTTCTAGCCCCCAAACGGGAGAGAGAGATTAAGAGGGACCCTCTGGTCGGCAAAATTTAAACGAGTATTGCCCATCTTATCGACAAGGGGTATAATTTTTATCCCCCTCAGTTTTGGGGGTTTAATGATTTTTTAAGAATTAATACTATTATTTTTAACTTTCAAGTGGCTGTATTGTTAATTTTTTTATTTTGTGGTCTGTTTAATTATATTTTAATATCTATTTATCTAAAGTTATATAAGCCTTGGAATAGTGTTTAAAATATATGATTTCTTCTCTTCTTTTTCCTTTTATGAGCCATTTTAATAAAATAAATGTATTATGTGAATGTAATAAGATGGATGTGGATAAATTTTTGGATTTTCAGTTTTTAAAATTTTTCTCTCTTAAAGGGTTTTTGGCAGAGAGCAATCCCGAGAAGTATGGCTGGTGTTTGCGCTACAGTAAGAAATATTGGATGTTCAATATAGTCATCCAGCATCACTATCTTGAATTACGGTGAGTTTGACGTCATTTGCAATTTATTTGATCCAATAGTACATGTTTTTATATTCGAGTTGAGGTTGTGCATGCATGGCTTTGTTTATTACCCCAAATTTTTGATTTTATTTTTTTTTTCTTATTTTAAAAGGTTGCGTCGTTCGTGAGAATTTCTACGACCTTAAGCGTGTACAGGCTAATTCAGCAAAGAGGAGGGAAAGGCTCTATCCTTGTAAAGAAAAGTTTATTTAAAATCATTATCGGCTCTTGTTGCGTTTCCTTACATTCGGGAAAAAATTTGACAATATTTTTCAGGATGTGAGAGAAAAGGATGCAGATGGTTTACTTTAAAGAAAGGTAATTTTAATTAAAAAAATTTTTTTGGGGCTCTGAACTAGGGCTACATCTCATTACAACAACCTCCACATATAATGCTTTGAATAGATAGAACTTAAACTGATCTCTCATTTAATGATAGATATCCAGGGGAAGTCTACAAACTCATGATCTTCACGAATATACAGGGCGGGTAGGTTTTTGGCCTTTGCCCCAAAATGCCAAAAATTTCGGACCAAGATGATCTGGGAATGATTTCAGTTGTATCTTTGGTTATTATGATCTCAATTTCTGTAGAGTAATTTGGGATCTTAATAGTATTTCATGGGATTTTCTGTGGCCATTACCAAGTTTTTCTCCGTTCCTACACAGCCTTGTTCAAGATTTACTTTCCTAGTCATTTTATTATATTTTTTGACCTTTTACACTAATAGATATCAAGAAGAAAAAATAGACATGTTGAAAATTTAATCCTTTTTTTTTTTGATAATGACGTCTGTGGATTTAAAAATTGTAACGTCTGTTGGTTTTCTCGCTTACTTGTGCGGGAGGATACGTTTGAAATAAAAGAATCAATTTAATTTTAGAATTGGAGTAACAGGATGAAGAAAGTATTCCTGAAACCCTTTTGGGCCCTTTTCCCCATTTTTCCTGGGAATTCGTAACGCTGATTACTATGTTCGGTGAGTGCAAAGGGCCCAAAATAAAATTGTGCTTTTTTTATTTTTATATTTTGGGAGGTCAAGTGATCGCTTTAAATTTTTATCAAGTAGTAACCTAGGCCATAGGAAAGTCAGGTTGGTTTGGATAAAGTATATGGCTAATACAAGAAAAAATAGTATTTTATAAGCCAAATTTCATAGGTTCTCTTAAAAGTTGCTGAAATTATTGTTTTACTAATATTTTTGTCATTGGTCATGACATAATGCCCTTGTAATCTTTTGTTATTTTTTTTCATAATTACAATAAATTTCTTTTTTTTTCGGTCTTTT
>NC_051391.1:2580255-2600165 GCF_015228065.2 Penaeus monodon | reverse complement strand
GTGTTGAGAGGAAAAGGAGAAAAGAGAGAGAGGGATGAGTGAGGGGGTGTGTGTTTGTGTGGTGGAGAGAGGGGAGAGAAGAGAGGGAATGAGTGAGTGTGTGTGGCCGGGGTGTTGGGGGAAGCAGGGAAGGGGGGTTTGTTGTTGTGTGTTTTGGGTTTTTGTTGTGTGTGAGAGAGAGAGAGAGAGAGAGAAGAAGAGGAGAGGAATGGAATGAGTTGAGTGGCGCGCCGGGAGTGTTTGAGAGAGAGAGAGAGAGTGGAAGTGAGGTGAGTGAGGGGTGTGTGTGTGGTGTTGTGTGTGTGTGTGTGTTGTGTGTGTGGTGTGTTGGTGTGTGTGTGTGTGTGTGGGGGTTTTGTGTGTGTGTGTGTGTGTGTGTGTGTGTGTGTGTGTGTGTGTGTGTAAGTGAGTGCGTGAGTGAGTGTGTGTGTGTGTGAGAGAATTATAAAGTGCGATATATAAGTCCTGCTATCCAACACTGCAGTTTCTTGATAGAACGAAATAGCCATTTTTTTTCAATATTCTTCCAATATTTTCTCCAATTTTTTACTTCCTGTTAGATCTAAAACGTGTTTTTTATCGGTTGTGCAAAAAATATTTACATTATTTCATCATGTTCTGTGGTACTAACGTGTGCGTGTCGATACGTGTTTGGGCGTGTGCAGTGCACGTTCTTGTTCAAACATTTTTAAATATAAAACTAAATTAGAAAGAATATTTATTGCTATTATTATTATTTTTTATTTTATTATTGTTATTATTATTATTATTGTTTTATTATTATTGATGTTGTTGTTATTAGTATTGTTTTTTTATTATTTGTTGTTGTTGATTATGATGGAAATTTTGCTGTTGATGTCGTTGTTGCTATTAGCATACCATTATTGCATTTTTATTGTTTGTTATGATTATTATTATTATTTATCATTATTATTATCAGTATCATTACCATTCCTAATGTTACTATTATTATGGTTATTGTAGTTATTATCAAAATTATTATTATCAATATCATTAATTGAATCATTATTATTTTTTATTATCGTTTATATTATTTTTTTTATTATCATCTCCATCATTTTATTATTATTATTATTTTATTAATTATTATTATTATTAATACATTTTTATCATGTTATTATTATTATATCATCATTATTATTTCATTATCATTATCACCATCATTATCAATATTATCATCATCATCATCACTATTATTATTATTATCATTATCATTATTATCCTATAGTTCATCGTCGTAAATATTTTCTATATTTTATACAATTCCTAGATCATTATTTATGTACGAATTGACAAAAAATCATGAATTTAAAATGAAATTTCCCAGATTTACAGCTAAATCTATATATTGCAAGAGTAAAATAAAATATACTTTCAGACCTTAAAAAGCCATGAAAGTTTAATTTTAAAAATAAATGTGAATATTCCATGACCTCCGGGGAAATTATATAGCCCAAAAAAAAAAAAAAAAAAATTAAAACAGTAAAAATAATATTATATATATATATATATATATATTTTATATATATATATATATATATTATTATATATTAAAAACAAAAACAGAAGAAAAGGTAAAAATATTAAAAAACAATAAAAGAGAAATAAGTTAAAAAACACAAAATAATAATAACATAAAGAACAAAAAGAAAAAAAAAAATAAAGAATATTAAAAGCAATAAAGAAAAAAGTGAAACAGTTTTAAAAAACAATAAAGTTTTTTTTTTCAAAAATATTTTTTGTCAAAATAAAAGAAAAGCTAAAAACTTAAAGATAACAAAGAAACAGTAAAAAAAAAAGTTTTGAATCCACCCATAGAAACCGCATTCCAAAGTTCACTAAATTATTTCATAAAAAAAAAAAATTAAACATAATAGTGAAAAAATAAACCTAGTTACTCACAAAAGAGATTACTATATGTATAAAAACTCAGATAAAACAAAATAGAATAAGAGAAATTAAAGAAATAAGCTGAAATATTCAACGCATAGAAAATTAGGATTTAAAGGGAAATACTATATAAATGATAATAAAAGTGATAATAATAAAAAATAATACTAATAGTAAAAATAACAAAAAAATGTTGGGACGGAGATAGAGCCAAATTAATTTATAACGATAGAGTAAAGAGAAAAATACGAATTAGGCCCAAAGTGATTCGCGCCAAAACGTTTCGACCGGAATATCATCAGGCGAATAATACGAATAATAATCCACCAAATATAGTCAAACAAGACAGATTTATATTCCAAAATACGGCAAGTAAAAATAATTAATAAGAAGAAACAAACCTAAACCAAATAAACCAAATTCGAAAAATATTATAATTCCACCTTATCAAAAATAAAACAAAAACACAACACTCGTGAATAACAAACCCCCCAAAAAACAACCCCCCCAAAAAACTAAAAAATAACCCCAAAACAAACCCTAAAACCCAAAAAAAGAAAACACAAAACACAAAAAAAAAAACAAAAAAAACCAAACACGCTCAAGACAAAAAAAAACAAAAATAAAAACAACCCAACTCCACAAAAAAAAAAAAAAAACCCCCCCAAAACAGACCCCAAAACCCCAAAATAAAAAAAATAAAAAAATTCACTCACTAACGAAAGCCGCCCGCGAACAAGATGTCTTTCGCGCCCAAAAAATCGTGTTGCGACGAGCGGGCGGGAAGCGGGCGGCCGAGAGAGGGACAAATTTCTCGTTCATTTCGTCAAATTTCTCGTTATTCGTCGCTCGATTCGCCACCATGAGCGGTCTCAGAAAGGGCGTGTTTGTGGTGAGTGTCTCGGTGGTCTTTTTGGGGGGGAAGGATAAGCGATAAAGAGGAAAAAAGGGTTTTAAAGGTGTTTTTTGGGTCTCGGCTTCGGGTTTGGTGGAAGGGGGTTGAAATCGGGTTTAATTTTTCTTTCTTTTTAGGGAGATGTGGCTCGGTTTTTTTTTTTCTTTTCTATATTTTTTATTTTATTTTTGTCGTTTCTGTCGTTAATTTTTGTGCTCGATCTTCTTTTTTCATCCGTTTGTAGTTTTAGTTTCTCTTCGTATTTAGGGAGAATATGGCTCGTTTTTTTTTTTTTTTTTTTTTTGTCTCGATTTCTTTGTATATTTTCGTTTTCTTTGGTTAATTTTATGTTGCTTTCGAATTTTTTTTTTTTCATCCTTTACACCTTGTTATTTCAACCTTTGTATTTGTCAATTTGCAGAAATTTTTTTTTTTTTTCATCACTTGCGAAGCGGAAATTAAATTTTTTTTTTTTTATGATTTCCAGAAAATTGACGGATAGATGGTCTCAGGAAGGAAATTAATCGAAATTGTAAAAAAAAAAAAAAAAAAAAGGAATTGATGCCAAGAGCGCGTTCCGAAAACCCAAACCTAACCTTTCCTGCCTTTTTATTCATTCATTATTTATCTATCTATTTTCACTTATTTTATTTATTCCATAGACGAACCTTTGCCAACGTAGCGGAAAACGCGACCTTAAGAACTTTTTTAGTTTCAGGCAAATGCATCTTTACCTTGACAAATCTCACCCTATATATATGTGAGAGGTAATTATAATCCTCAGGAGATAAGATTCACTTTAACTGGCTGGACAAAAAAAGATAAAATTCACTTTAACTGGCTGGACAAAAAAAGATAAAATTCACTTTAACTGGCTGGACTATCTGCCGGGGGCATGTACGTACATCATGGGTTATGTATGGACATGCCATGAGTTTTTTTTTTTTACAATCACGGCAAAATATCATTTTTCTGCCACTGAAAATGTGATTATTAAGTTGTTTTTAGCACTTTCTCATTTTTACTATACAAAAAAAAAAAAAAATAAATAAAGATTTCAACTCCATGATGCCACACACTGCTTATTTTATTTAGACTATAGAGCGAATAATGATCAGCTATGGGGTCTTTATAACAACAAAAATATCCTTCAGTCTTGATTTATCAGGAAATATGACAAGTAGAGACTTTAGAAAATAAATAACTGAAAATACACATATGCTGTAGTATTACGAAGAAATGGCATGGGATGCTGGTATTTGGCATGAGCGGTCACGCATGCTAGGGTGACGATATAAGCCCCCGGCAGCGAGGCCCGGGCCATTTATGAATACTACCCGTCAGGAAAGGGTTAATTTGACATCCAAATTTCCACACGGCTCCCCCCTCTTCTTGAAAATACCCCATGAACCCCCTTCCCCCCCTCTTCCCCTTGATCTAGAAGCTCTTTAAACTTTTTCATTGGTCTTTGCTGGGGTGTTAATGGCATGTAGGCCGTGGCAGTCACGCAAGTCTCTGTGGACACGATAGTTGGTTTTACTGATAGGTTTGATTAAGTTAATGATGAATAATTAAGTAAATGATTAATAATTTATGATTTAAGCTAATTATTAAGTTTAGACTCCCATTTTGAGATTCATGTGTTACTTTTATATTGTGGTGATGGTGCTAGATCATGGCTTGGCAAGTTCGATTTAATTCAATAGTGTTTGTAAATGTCGGTGGGAGAATTTATATATTTACATTTCGGGGGCCTTGGTATAGTTATGTTGTTTTATCTGTATCAAATTAGCCAGGCAGAAAAAAAAAAATCCTGCGATCCATTTATTACACGAAACAAATTTTGCTACCTATGACATTGGGAATAAAAAAAAGAAAAAAAGAAAAAAAAAAAAAAAAAAAAGTCCCCCCCCCCTCCCCACATCCTCCCCCTCCGTATACATACTTGGCACTGAATTCATGGATCCCTTCTTGTCATTCTTTCTTTTCTTTCTCATCTGTTTCCTTCTTCCCCCCCCCTTCCTACCCCCCTCCACCTCCCCCCCCCCCCCTCCCCCCCCCCCACCCACCCCCCCCCCCCACCCCCCTCCCCCCCCCCCTCTCCCCCCCCCCCACATCTACACCCCCACACACACATTATGAGGTCTACACCAAAAGAGTTGATTAACACTGTGCGAAAATTAGGTATACCTATTTTTTGTATTCCTGAATTTATGTGAAATATGTTTTGTAATGGTGATTGATACCACTCCTCGGTTAATATTTTTTGACCATTATGCATTTGTTGTAAAGAATGATTAAAAAAAAAATGAAAAAATGGAGAGCAAATGTAGTCCTGGTTGAATGTCCTTGGTGACGAGCCATCTGGTGCTAAACACTGTACTTTGCACTCAGTTTGCCGGGGAAAGGTAGAGCGAAACTTGGGGACCACTGAGTGCAGTTGGACCCTTAGGTCCCTTGTGAGCATTTTTTTCTGGCATTAATTGTCCTTGTTTGTCTTGGCACATTGCCATTTCATGGTGCAGATCATTGCTGGACGATGACCAAACAAAACTTTTTTTTGCCTCTACAAAATATGATCTTGAATGTCCTACCCTTAGTGTGTGTTCATACGGTAAAAATTATAATTATTTATCTGTAAAAATTAAAGTTAAAATTATTTATTGTTTAAATAAATTTTGCTTGTTTTAATTTTTGATTAAAATATAAAACTTGGCGAAGCACACCATCTTTACAGAAATAAAATGTTTTTTTTGATGATGTTAATAGTTTTTAAAGATGCCATGTTGATATTTAAATTAGGTCATTTTGGGCCCTGAAATTTCATTTAGCAAATAAAAAATCCAACGGTGGGGCATCAATCAGATCATTTTAATCTACTAATACATAAAAACAGGCTTACAAAATTTTGACTAAAGGGGGAAAAGTGATTGGTGCTCCCAAAATATTATAAATTTTTATTTTAATTTTATTTATTATTTTATTTTATTATTATTATTATTATTATTTTTTTTATTTTTTATTAATTATTTTTTTTTTTTTTGTTATTTCCCCAACAGGATATTACCAAAGGGGGCTCCCCCAGAAAAATCCCATTGTGCAATTTTTGGTGATTTTAAAAAATTGATTTGATAAACATCTGGGAGAATTATTTTATATACTGCGGCCTTTAAGACCAGTTGGGTATGAAAATTTATGATTTTTTATTATTACCTGAATTTTATTAAGTAAATAGTTAAATATTTTAATACATTCTTCAAACAAAAGTATTTACAAATAGTATATTAAACATATGTGCATTAAATTTATTCTCCCGCTTACGTCCAGAAAAGGAGCCAAATGGTGCCCGGGAGCGCTTCCGCATCTTGCTCTCCGAGGGAAAAATGGTCAAGCAGCTTTGCCATGTTGGCCACACGTCAATAGCAAGGGTGGCAATGGAGATTGAAAACAACTGCATCATCAAAATAAAACAGATATGTTTGCAACACGTGCGAAAAAATAAGAAGGTAAAAATTGTAGAATTTTTCTATAGAATTTGGACTTTAGAAAATTTGTTAGGGAAAAAAATTATGGAACCTCAGGACGTGTCCCCAATTTACAAAATTAAAAAAAATTTGGCAACCGTAATGGATTTTTTCAGGTTTGGGCTTGCATTTTAATTTTTAGGTTTGATCATCTGGACCTGACCCGTAGTGCAAACCCTGAGGAAGTTGGAGGCAAGATTGGAGAACCGTAAAGTTTTACCCTAATAAGAATCCCCAGCAGGAGGCTGCTCCTGCACCAAGAGGAAAACCTTTACTGCCCAAACTGGGACGGTGCATTGTGACCAGTATGCCCCAAGATTTTTTCTTATTAATTTTTCACTTTCTTTGTTTGCCTTTTTTTGTTTAGTTTTTTTTTTTTTTTTTCTGTTTTTCTTTTTCTCTCTCTTTTCATATTCTCTCTTTTTTTTTCCTCTCTCCTCTCCCCCCCCTTTTTCTTCTTTCTCTCCTCTCCTCTCTCTTCTCTTCTCCCCTTTTCTCTCCCTTTTCTTCTCTCTCTTTCTCTCTCTCTATTTTTTCTTTTCCCCTCTTCATTTTTTCTTCTCTCCTCTTTCTCTCTCTCTCTTTTTTTCCTTCTTCTTCTCTCTCTCTCTCCTCTCTCTCTTCTCCTCTCTTCCCTTTTCTTTCTTCTCTCCCCCTCTTTTCCTCTCCTTCTCTCTCCCCCTCTCTCTCTCTCTCCCAATTTTTTCTCTCTCCCCTCTCTCTCTCTCTCCCCCCCCCTTCTCTCCTCCCTCTTTTTCTCTCTCTCTCCTCCCTTCTTTTTCCCCCTCTCCTCTCTTTCTCTCTCTCCCCTCTCTCTCTCCTTCCTCCTCTCCTCTCTCCCTTTTTCCCCCTCTTTTCTCTCTCATATCTCTCCTCTCTATCTCTCTCATATTCTTCTCTCTCTCTCTTTTTTCTTCTTTTTTTTTTTCCCCTCCCTCTATTTCTCTCTCCTTTTCCCCCCCCCCCCCCCAAATTTTTTTTCTTTTTTTTTTTCTTTTATTTCCCTTTTCCCCCCCCTTTTATTTTTCCCTCAATTTTTTTTTTTTTTTTTTTTTTTTTTTTTTCCTTATTTTTTTTTTAATTTTTTTTTTTGGGGGGGGGGGCCTTTTTTTTTTTAAATTTTTTTTGCTTTTTGGGAAACCCCGTTTTTTTTTTTTTCCAAAAAGGGATTTGCCCCAAACCCCAAGCAATCCCTTTTGCCCAGCGCAATGTTTTCCCAAAAACAACCTAATCTCCCCACGAACTCCCGCAGGGGGTTAAAAGTTCCACCACCCAAATTTTCAAAAAAAAAAAAAAATTTTTTTTAAACCTTTTTTCAAAAAAAGGATTCTGGTACTATAGTTTTGTTGTTGTTTTTTTTTTTTATTATTTTTAAAAATTATATTAGTAGAAATAATTTTTTGATGAAAATGTATGCCTTTTTCTCAATATATAAGAATTTTTAAAGGAAAAGAAAGGACTATTAAAATTCTGTACAATCAAGAAAACGGGTGGTTGGTCATTTTGAAGAATGTGTACAATTGGCAACATCCACTTTGAGCCCATGTAACCCTTTGTTGACTGTAAACCTGCAGGCTTCGGGGTTACTTAAAAGATCACTATCTTCATTTTATAAAACCCTTTATAATGAAAAAAATTTTTTTTTCTTTAAAAATACATTTTTTTTATGGGAAATTTTACCCCTTTATATGTGGAAAAATTTTTTCGTATCTAAAATGCACTTTAGGTTAAAGGGAATTTGCTCATGGGGCAGTCAGAAATTAAAATATAAATTTCAGTTTCCAAAACCGCAACAGAGTCAAATGAATAGACACTATTACTAATACTTATTCTGCTATTATTAAGTTTAAAAATTAAAAAAAATAGGATCAAGAATATTTTTTTTTTTTCTATGAAATTGTTAAAAATTGTCTGAATTAAATAAATTTCTCTGGTGTAAATTTTTTTTCTTCTTTCTCCCAATGTAGGGAGAGAAAAGAGACTGAGACGAGACTTGGTTTCCCCCATTTAGAAAGGCTGCCCCAAATTCCCCCCATAATTAAAAATCATCAAAAAAGGTGGACCATCCGTGCTCGTGTCCCCCATAATCGACCTACGCCTTGGTCAAAAATCCGGGCGAAGGAAGCTCTTCTCGATGGACCGTGGGTGATCTGGAGAAATCAGAGCTACTGCTTTTAAAAACAAATGGACAAGTTCATGGTATGATTGAGGTAAGGTTACAATATACAAGGTCCCCCTCCCCCTCCTCCTTTTCCCTTGAATTTGATTTACTTGTGGTGTTTTTTGGAAATTTAAAATCCATTTTTTTATCAAAAATTAAAAAGTGTAAAATTACACAGGGATGCACACTGAAAACGGGGCCCAAAAACAGTACTCCCCAAACCCCAATAAAGATTATGAATGACTTTCAACAAGGGTGCAGAGGTAGATTTTTTAAATTTTGTTTTTTTTATATATATAGTTTTAATATATATATATATATATATATATATATAATATATTATAATATATATTTTATAATCAAAAAAAAGTTTAAAATTTTAACAAATTAAAATATTAAAATACATTATATTTTAAATATAAAATTTTTTTATAATTTTATTTTTTTTTTTTATCGTTGATTTGAAAAAGAAAATGGAAATCAAAAGTTTCTGTGAATCTACAGGCACTCCCTGCCATGAGCTAGGGAATTCCCAGCATGCAGTTAAATTTTGCCCCTCGGGATCACTAGAGTCTCTGGAAAAAAAACCCCAAATTTTGGTAATTCTTTTGGGCATCCCTTTGTTGAGTTTGTTATTCAAATGACAAAATGACATTGTTTTCCTTCATCCATGAACACTGTATCGTTTTTTGTATTTTTTTAAGTCCCCCTAATTTTGTATTCCCCCTTGAGAGTGCTGAGTGGACCATTGTTTATTTTTTTTCAAAAGGTAATTTTTTTTAAAATATTTTTGGCAAGTTTTTCTTTTTAGATTTTTTTTCCCCTTGGGTAATAATGAAAAAAAAAAGATTTTTTTTTTGTCAGAAAAAATTAAGTTTTACTTTATTATTATTATTAAATTATTTTTCCTTATCAACCCATTTCAGATATTATTGGTGTGTGCAAGGATGCTATGGAAGTAGCCTCTATTACATCAAAGGCCTCTGGCAAAGAATTAAGGAAGAGAGATGTGCAGGTAGTTGATGATACAAATAGAGAGGAAAGTTTCGCTTTTATGTTTTTTACATTTTTACCTTTTTGATAATGGAATAAATTTAGATAAAATTGATAATTTGGTCATGATCAAGAATTATTGAACAATTTATTGAGTAAATGAAGTGATTAGGTCAAAAGTTTGTAAACGCTTTATATTTCAGGTACGTCTTACCCTTTGGGGACGTAAAGCAGAAAACTTTGATGGAAACAGCAACCTGTGTTGGCTGTGAAGGGTGCAAAATTGGGTCAGATTTCAAGGGACGTTCTTTGCCCTTTGCTGTCCTCATCAACACTACAGGTATTTTGTAGTTCCTCCTTTAATAGTTTGATGTAAATAGTTCTGATCTCTCCCCTCCACTTTATCTTGCATGTTCGCAGTTCATGGACCTACAAAAGTAGCTTAAAAAGAGAGAGAGGGGGGGGGGGGGAATCAGTTTTTTAAGCTATTGTACTTAGAACTTTGATTCATTATAAATAAATCTTTGATATGTTTGGCTTTGTAGATCAACCAGATATCCGTGAGGCCCCAAATTGAAGGGATGGTTTGATAATGGAGGCAACACAGCAGAGACAGTCAACCTTTCCAATCACGTGGTGTGGTTCAGCAGGTGAGAAACCTCAGATATCATAAATCTAATCATCAATATAATTGTGTAGTATTACGTAATAAAGTAAGAAAGGTAGATAAAAGAAATAAGATCATTTAAAGATCTAGCAGAAGTAAACATAATTCAGAAATTTTTTTTATGGCTAGATATTTATTTAAGAGAATATAGAAAAAATTAAGTTTTTAAATTGGGAACTGCGAATAGCATTCAATTTTTTAGGTCCTTTATCGTTATTATTTGGGCTCTCTCTAAAATGTGTATCCTTCCTTTTTTTCATAGGTATGGGCTCCAACTTCAAGACATTTGGTGAGGCAAGCTGGAGAACTTGGGTAGTGGGAATCAAGCTGATTATTACACCACAAAGGCTTCTGGGTTTTGTTGATACGCAAGGAGAAACTGTCTTTATTCAGCTTGGTCCCCCAGATGGTTGCCCAAAAAGAAAGGGGGTCGACATGAAAAAATGGTTTTACAGATGTGAGAAGGGTAACCGCGAATTGATAGCTTCAACTGGCGATTGATGTTGTCTGTGAGTTTTGTGGGTATATTTTTTTATGTTGAAATTATTTTTTATGAGTTATCATTCATATGAAAAAAATTTTAATTTTGCTGTATACTTCCCCCCCTCCCTTATAAGATAACCTTTTTTAAAAGCCTAAACGCTCCATTTCATATAATCCTTTCTCCTCTTGTCTTCCCCCCTTGCAGGCCAACCTTGCTGAATATATCAGACAATCAATGGGTAACAGTTTTTCCAAGATCAGGCTGAGATGCTCCTTGGAACCACCAGCTCAGAACTAGGCTTCATGCGAGAGAATAACCCGACAATTTCCAAAACATCTTCACAGACGCAGTTTTTCAAGAACTTTTCCTTCAAGCTTCGTTTTCAAAATGGAGACTTACAAGTGAGTTTAGTTTGTTTAGATTTCCATGCTGCTTAGTTTGATCTTCAGTTCTCTAATGATACAAAAATATGCTGTAAAAAAAAAATAATAATAATAAGTAATATATAATATGTATATAAGTATATTTTTATATATATATATTTTTTTTCTTCCCCTTCTTCTTCTTCTTTTTCTTCTTCTCAATAACCTAGTAATAGTAATAGTTGTAGTAGTAGTAATCTAATTCATGATGATAATAATGATTGTAATGATAACCATTCCTTTGGCTTTCCCCTAGGATGAGAGCAGATTGAAGACGACAGTAGTAGCCTGCAGCCCCCTTGAACCAAGAGAGTACAACCGTTCGCCTTATCTCAGAATTAAACAGATGTCAGGACAGGCCCTTTAATTTCGTTTTCCTCGACTTCAAAACATTTTAAGTGTTTTTTTTTGA
This sequence comes from Penaeus monodon, assembly GCF_015228065.2. Lineage (NCBI taxonomy): Eukaryota > Metazoa > Arthropoda > Malacostraca > Decapoda > Penaeidae > Penaeus > Penaeus monodon. Next base: position 2,588,696 of record NC_051391.1, on the reverse strand, counting down.
GAAGGAATAAATAATGAAACCTGACTTCTATGAGTTCTAAGATATCTTTTTTTGTGGAAGAGAAGTATTAAATATGTTAAAAAGAAAGTTATGTACCTAGTATTTCCTGTGTACTTGGTACTTAGCTTAACAGAAAGGCATGTTTTACTGTGAAAATGTCCAGTGAATAATAAAAAATATAAACCATAGTAATTAACTTTGAGTAAATTATCTTATTTGATATTTAGATGATAAAATAAAGTATCAATATTATAGTTAGTCTTTGGTTCTTGTTTTCTTTATAGACATGATCAAGTTCATATTTTATATGTATGTTTCATTACTATATGTATATGCTTTTGATAACAAAAAAATTGTATTTTATTAGTTTTTATTATGGTTATTATTTTTACATCTCGGGCCATGGAACTTTAAAATCCGCATTTTTTTTATGTAGATGAATTTATCTGTGTGTTTATTTTGTTTTTCATTCCCTTTATTTTTGGAAACCCAGGTGCGAGTACAATGCAATTTGCGATGCTTGTTTTTTTTCTGTTTTCCCCATTCTTGGAATTTTAAGGAAGTTTTCACTTTTTCCAATTTTCATTTAACAATACTATTATTATTAGAAAGTTACTAACAATGATAATGTAAAAAAAAAAAATTCTTTCTGAAATTTCAAGGAATGGAATAAATAGGTTAAGTTAGGTATGCCTACCCAATATCTCATTTTGTAAATTTAAAGAAATATGGATAGAGCCAAACCAAAATGGACAAGGCATGTTATACATCAGCAGGTTAAAAAATGACTGATAATTTGTTCAATCATTCATACCATATATTGAATGTCAATATGATAAATGAATAGATGTTTAGTCAATTATATTAAAAAAGAAAGGGAAAAAAAGCATACATATTCAAGTACAACAGTTTTATTTGTGTAGCTACAGTGAATTATTATTTTTTTTTTATATATAAAGCCTATAGTTTACTCCTGAATATACAGATTGTTAGTTCTTATAGTATATGAGAATGTAAAATAGTTATCTGTAATTGGACTGGCATCACATTTCGTTTAAAAAAGTATATAATCTAAGAAACTTTCTTGATTATCTTCAATGTCTAGCAGATTTTTTTGCATTTTAAGCAATAACCATTAACCATATCTTGGTTTATGACTAGTTAAAGGAAAATAACTAAATTGTTGTCAAATAATTTGGCAAACTAATTTCTTTAGGTTTAAAGCACACAAGTGTATTAGTTTTAAAGTTAAGGAATTTTGATATAGAAAGTCATTTTACAATATGCTATTCTGTACTCAACCCCCCCAATCCCTTGCCCGTTGTTGTCGTGGGGGGGCTTAGGAGGCGGAGACTGGGACCCAATGATGGGGAACTCCCCAACCTTGGGACTCAGCCCTCGACTCAACTAATTTTGCATGGTCTTTTTTTTTTCCTTCCCACTTTTCGTTTCTGTCCCTTCACCAAACCCTTCTGCTATCCACCTCCTAAGGTGTGAGAGCCGTGCTGAAAGGATGAAAGGCTGACTTTGTGCCGTCTGAACGGGCCTGAGGGAGCCATGGGCACGGTATTCCCCTGATTTAGTTATCTAGCCCTTACCTCTCAAGGGGACCCTGAGGGTTGGACTGTTTTTATCCCCAACATAATCCAGGCTTACCATGGCCAGTAATGAAAACTTATCCCCACTATTAGGGGCAATGAGGCTTGCCCCTTTATCAAATAGCCCCAACGATGTAAACCCACCAGATTCCCTGACCCCAGGCTCTCCTTTGACCACGGCTCCGAACACTGCAACAACTACCTCCTCATCAATACCTACTAGTACAGTAGCCAACAATCAACCCTTAAGGAACATTTCCACTCTCCCAGCAATCTCAACTTCAACACCTCTACCCCCACAACCTCCAACATCAACCACCCCATCCTCCCTTATTAATACCTTACAGCCTTATTGCCCACCTCCCCATAACACTACCTCCCTTAACACTACTCCATCTTCGTCACGCCCCCGCCCTTCTACTACCCCTATCTCTACAACAATTTTGAATACCCTCTTCAGCGCAGCCAAATGGGACCAATTTTTTGTGATCCCTCCCACAGCTCCCTACTCTGACAACACCCTTCTCTTCCAACAGTCTCCAAAAACATGTAGGTAAAGTCTCTTTCCGTAGCCGACCTGACCGCTCCCGTCTTGTCACAGTAACATCCGAAAACCAAGCTATAGCATTAACAAAACTAACAGACCTATATGGTAACCCCATCCTTGCAGAACCCCATCCAACCCTAAATACTTGCACCGGAACAGTTAAAATCTCCCCAGCAAATTGCCCAATCTATGAGAAAGATTGGTCAGATTGTGGAGAAGATCTATTTGCCTGTCTCACAGACTGATGCAACATCAGTACAATGCTACTCCATTCCCCCCAGAGGTCATCAAAAGAAACCCACTAACATAGCCAAAATTACCTTCCGTAGGCATGACCTTCCCTTTAACGTCTACATAGGAGGAGAATCCCTCCCTGTTCGTCCATACCAACCCCCTTCACGTCAGTGCCAAAATTGTTGGCGTCTAGGACACCCAGCCAAACATTGCCATTCCACAGCCAGATGCCCACTATGTGCCCAACCTGGCCATACCCGATCTAACTGCCCTGCACAATCACGCACATATGCCAACTGTGGTTGTCCCACCTATAAATTTGAGTCTGAGGTAGCAACTCTCAGATTCAAACTTGGACTCACACTACGTGAAGCCAGACAAGAAGCACGTCGACGTGGTTTCTCCCTTACTCCTTACTCCAGTAATACTGCTCATTCTACCAATTCTCCTAAACCCACCCACCCTACATCTAACCCCCCTCTTCTACCTCCTACCTTCCCCAGTCAAACTCTTTTGCCATCCTAAATCCAGACACTCCAATCTCTACTACTGATACTTCAATCACCACTACAATCCCAACACCTTCCCCTCTCCCTCCTCGCACTACCCGTAACAGACAGAACAAACGTTCCACCCCCTCTTCCCCTACCACACAATCACCTCCACCTTCCTTTGCTCCTATGCTTGAGACACCAGTCCTCTCTTCCCCCCCTCACAAGAAATCCTATATCCCCCAAAACTCCCGAACCAACTCCTTAGAAGAAACCATTGAAAATATTCAAGATTACCTAATGAAAACTGACACTCAACCTCCAAATCTTACAACTCCTGCTCCTTCCACATTCCAAGTAACTGCTGATATCCATCCTCCTCCTAACGATATCCCCCCTACACCCTATCCTCCTACCCCCTCCCAACACAGCCCATCCCCCCGACCCCAACCCCGCCCACATTAACCCTCCCACCATCCCCTCTATCCCTTCCACTCCCTCCTTACGCACGTGAATCGCTTATGTAACTCATTAACTCTCATAAAGTCAATACACACCACCAGACACTCCAATCCCACACATCCTACTGCCGTGCCCACGTTTTGAAACAACTCGTACCTCTGCTTTCCCCCACCTATCCCCCCTTCACCGACCTCCCAACCTATCAGACATCCTTACAGAATCCCACACTTTTTGCTTTAACAACCTATTCTCTTTCCTCAAACGCATACATATTCTTCATCTAATCTAACTCCTTACCATACCCGACCCTAACCTTTTCACTCACCAATTCCTTTGCCCAGCTTAGACAACTAATCACTAACTCAACCACCCTTCCCTAACATTAACTATAGTGCTACATGACCTTAGATGTCTAGCACATTTATCTTGCTTTTAACCATTAATCATGCTATTCTGTACTCAAATATATTCACTCATAAGTTAAGCTACAGGTAAATATTTCATAAAGTATAGCGTAAGAGAGATTTTTATAGAATATAATGTTAATGAAGAGACAGGACAATATAAGATATTTGTAAAAGCAACAATTAGTCCTTCAACACTACATGGAAATGTCTAGAAGCCAAATGTTAAAGAACTATGGGCAAAAAAAAGGGGGTGGGGTGGGGGGGTCACCTCAGCCAATTTTGCAGGGTCTTCCCCTCTCCTTTTCCTTCCCTTTGTCCCCTTCTTCTGTCCACTTATCCTAATCATTGAGTCATTTTTACCTTTTATGCCACAATACTTCACCATAGTGCTATATGACCTTTGTTTTAACCATTAACCCCCATCATCACTTTCTGTTATAAAGTGCTTAACATATGAAATTTTTAGAGGAATACATTTATTTGGCTAACAATAAAGAGGTTTACTAAGTACAGAGGAATCCACCCAACAAGGAAATGTCACAATTCATGCTGGGTTGAGGAAAAATGTACAGTTTTCACAAAAGCATAGGATAGAACCAGGAGCATCATTTAACAATATAAATGGGACAATCCATAGCTGAGATGACCCTTGCCTGTGATTCTAATACTGAGTGCTTTGAGACCATATGGAAAGGGTCCTTGGATATATGCTGTTCCAGTTTTCTTTTAAAAGTTATTCAAATAGCCTGATTTATCATAAATAGGCCTCCTCTAATAACCTCAATGAAACTGTGGCTTCACATTCAGCCACGTTAGGATGAAGGGTTTTATATCATTTGTTGAAGTGATGAGTTTTCTACTGAACTGACCTGGCATCCTAAATGAGAGACAGAGCTCACTCACAGCTAACCAAGCAATCTAGGTCTGGCTTGCTTCCTTTTGACCTGTCTGGATAAATATATCATATAATTTGTGAAAAATCTTTAGCTTGCCATTCAGTGCATATGGCATTTTGGGTTTAGTAAGCGATAATATCGAAGAAAAAAGGCCTTTTTTCTTTCTGTTTTATATATATATATATATATATATATATATATATATATATATATATATAAATGAATAATGCAATAAGACTTTCATTACTATACTCCAAGAGAAGGAAAATATCTACAAAGAATATGGATGCGTTATTATATAATCTCACTATAATTCTTTAGAAAGAAGTTTAGCTACATATTTACTTTGCCCAAGAAGACTTACAAGAGAAGATGAGTGATGAAAAATAAGATGAAAATAATTTCACAATTCAGTTAATTTCACTGAGGATTTAATATCAATCTTCAAAATGATGTGATTTTAAGAATGTAATGCTTGAGTGTCAGTGTCATATTTTACACTGATTATTCATATTCATTTTTTTTTCTATTTTGAGAAGTAGAAAAGAATAGAGGTTTAAAGAGGAAAGCTTATTGAAGATGGGTTTATAAAACAGAATATATACGTAGATACCAGAACAGAAATTAATATACAAGACAAAGGACTCAAAAGTGATAGACAAGAAACTCCTGGAAAGACACTGGTAGAGGAAGAGTCAACACAGAAAGTACTGATAGGAAAAGAAAAGAATGGGGAGAGAGAGAGAGAGAGTAGAAGAGGGAGAGAGAGAGAGAGAGAGAGTAGGGAGAGAAAGAGAGAGTAGGGAGAGAAAGAGAGAGAGAAGAGAGAAGAGAGAGAGAGAGAGAGGGGGGGGGGGAGGGGGAGAGAGAGAGAGAGAGAGAGAGAGAGAGAGAAAGAGAAAGAGGAAAGAGATAAAAAGAGAAAGAGTGAAAGAGAAAGAGAGGAAGGAAAGAGAGAAATAGAGAGAGCGAGTTCTGAGAGAAAGGCAGAAGTAGTAAATCTCTTATTTGAAATGGCGCAATTCAAAACCTCAGCGCCATCTACAACCTTAATTTATGCGTAAGAAACAACGAGATTGTCTCTTTACACATTACATATACCAAATCTTGACCAACATACATAGCCTGGAATAGGAGTCCCACCTAATAATCTCCTCTTTACAACATAAATCAATCAATGTGATAATTAACCCCACCCAAAGAAACACGACGGGAGATAAGAAAAGAGAAATTTACTATTTTTTACAAAGTAGTCCGAGCAGGACTTCGGACGCCGGCAGAACCCACGGCCAACACGTCATTTCTCGCGTTTCTCGTGTTATGGACTGATTTCCCTGCAATTGCAAGCCCAGAGGTGAGTCAACCCGTGATTATCGCGTCGCTTAGTCGTCCCCGAATAACGATTATAGGCAGCGCAGGCGGTGAAATAAGCCAAATGAGCGAGATTTTCTCCCCCCCAAACGTGGGTGCGTCAGCGTCTCCAAGCAGACGAAATCCACGTTTGTCATTATGGAAAAATCTCGGCGGGGGAGGAACGTGCTCTCGGGGCCTTTCCTTCCTCTTCAATGGATGCTTGTGCTCTCTTCTTCTTCTTCTTCTTCTTCTTCTTTCTTGTTTTGGGGTTTTAGACTATAGTTGTCGATATCCCCTGGATACTCCTCTTATTGGATTTTGCTGTTAATTATGTCAATTTGTTCTTTGTGGGGAAAATTTTTTGTATGTCTAATATTAGTGCGTTTTTTTAATTGAGGCGGGTCTGCCCCTTTTTTATCAAAAAAATTGATTAAAACCCGTATGTTAATTTTGTGTGAAGCCTGTTTTATTTTTGGTTCTTGGAAGTTGAATTTTGGGGCAATGTATTATCAGGGTGTTAAACTTTTTCTTGATTCCCGGGCATCATCTGCAGAAAGGGTCTTTTTCCCCATCTTTTTTCTGTATGGTTTTTTGTTTCAGTCTTGTGTTTGGTGCTATTTTTGTTAAATATGTGTTAGTTTTTTTACTCAGCTCAAATCCAGGGTTTTTTAAAATCATTATTTTTTTATGAAATAATTATTTGTTTAAAGTTTCCCTTTAAATATGTATTTCCCACTTTTTTAAATTTCTTCGTTTAATTCTTTTATAGTATTTTCGTCCCCTTGTGATATGGAGGGACTTTTATCTCATGAGTTTTTCTTTGGGGCTTGATCGGCAATTTCATTTCCCCTATTTTTTTTAATGTGATGGGATCCTTGAACATATCTTCCTTTTTTTTGTGTTTTGAAAAAAATTATTTGTTTTTTTTATTTGTTTGTGATTGTTTGAGTCCTGGGGTTTTGGGGTTTTGCATTAGTTTTAGTGACGACTGGACTCTTAGTATACTGTGTTGTTAAATTGTTTTTTGTTATATATACTAGTCCTTGTTTTAGGGCAAATAGTTCTGCATCGAGGTTTTCCCTATTCTTGGGGGGTAATTTCCAAATATGGTTTAAAAATTTTTTTGTTTTGAATGGAAGGGTGCTGAGGGGGTTTTTCTGGTTTTTTTTTTAACTTTGGCCGAAAATCTTTTTGTAATTTTATAGATAGTATTTGTTAAACCTGTCTTTTTTGTTAATGATTATTTTAGGGTATTTTTTTTTTTTTTTTATTCGTAAAGTTTTTTTGTTATTTTTGGGTATATCGTACCCTGGGGGGGGTTTTGGGGGGGATATTTGACGTTATATTTAGGGCTAAGTCTATGTTTAATTTTTTTTTTGTTTTAGGCTCTGTGTAACAGTGTCTTTTGTTCCCCTTTTGGGGTTTTTTATTCTTTTATACAGTTTATTTTTCGTTGTTTTATTGGCATGTTTTTTAGGTTTTTTTTAAGGTTTTCATCATTTTTGCATTTAGTTTTTTTAATTCTATTAATAGTGGTGGAATGTTTTTTTAATTGATGAAGAACTGGATGGGGTTGTTTTTTAAACATCTAAGGGATTGTTTTTTAAAATTTCTGTTTTTTTAAAAAACTGTTTTTTTTGCGCTCCATGATTTCATTCCCCTATTCTTTTTGGTTTTTTATTTTTTAAAAATTTTTTTTGTGATTTTCTCTGTTTGCTCGCCCCTTTTAGTGAGGCATTTTGTTTTTTTCATTTTGTTTATTTTTATTTAATATTTCTACTTTTATTTTTTCTTATTTTTTTTTTCCCCTTTGCTGGGGCATCAAAAGTTAGGCCCAGAATTTTTGGCTAGAAAGAGCAGTTTTTGTATTGTCTATTTTTATTTTTTGGAAGTTATTTAATTTTTTTTTGAAAAACAAATTTCTTTACTTTTTGTAAAATTGATTTTCAAGTCCCCCAATCGGCCCATTCTTTTAATTTTTGTAGTTCTGTTTCTGTTTTAATGGAAGCTTCTATTAGGCTTTTTTTTGCTTGTTTTCTAAGGTTATTTGTTGTCTTTTTTTTAACCCCCCTTCTGAAAATCTAAGCATTCATTAGAAATTGAATAATATTGGGGTTTGGTGATCTTTGGGGTACCCACTTTGTATTTCGCTTTAAACTGATTTTTTTTGGTTCCAATTATTATTTTGGGAAAGTTCTTCTTTCTAATAAACTTTATCCATTTTTGGGGTTTTCCTGTTATTCCTTTTTTGACATTTTTATAATAGTTCCCCTGATTGACAGTATTAAAAGCTTTTTCTAGAAACAATACTTGCTATTATTGATATTTTTTTTTTAGAATGCTTTGTTTATATGGTTTTTTCGATTATTTTATGCTCAATGGGGTTTTTTGTTTGGGGCTGAAACCTATTAAATCTTTTTTTTCTATTTGTTGTTTAGTCATTTTGTTATTTT
>NC_051391.1:2571998-2576998 GCF_015228065.2 Penaeus monodon | reverse complement strand
TACGAAATTACTGTCATTTCCACAACTTCACTTTTTCCCCAAAAACACCCATCTCACTAGTAATGTATATAAATGAATTACTGTTTTATGAGCAGTTGAAAACTGAAAAGCTAAATACTAATAGTTTAAATGTTATTATATGAGCAGAACATGGTCTATAGTTTGCCAGGTTCATGAAGTTATCATCATGCTGTTTAACTGTGATTTTTCTCCCTCGTATGCATGGTGAGTCTGATGAGCTGTAAGGCAAAAATAAACGTATGAGACAAAGCAGTACAGCCAAAGAACTCTTTATTATCTAATCCGATAATCAAGTTAAAACTTTATCACCTACTCATACAAAGTTTCACATACATCAGTATAATGCAAAATATACCCCTATTCCCTCGCCAACCCAAACAAGCAGATGATACTTACGTTTATAGAACTCCGCACTGAAAACCACATCGGGAACCAAGCTATGCACTTTCTTCATGACTGTTGCCTGGTTCGTCAGAGAGCTTTCGTAATTCCAGATTTGCAACAGATCATCACGATCTCGAACCGACACTGAGATTCCACACACTTCGTCACCTGGAGCAAGGTGTCCCTCGAACTGCTCCCCAATAGCTGCCAACAAGAGCTCCTTCCAAACTCGCGACTACAAGCACCAGAAACTATGTGTTAGAACTCTATATTAATATCTAATCCTTATCAGAAAATCTATCCATTTGACAATAATTTAATTATCAATCATTATCATTACAATTTTACTTGTATTACACAGACAACTCAGCTCACTTATCATCAACGGAAACTTCCCTACTCACCGTATCTCGTTTTGCGACCTTAATTCTCCACGTTCCGCCGTTCTGATTACCCTCGTCCTCCCACATAGGGCGACGGTCACCACGCATTAGATGGTAAGAGTAACGGAGAGATATTTCCGAAACATCGGGAATATGGATTATACACCGACCAAAAACTCTGGACAGTCGATACGCTATAAATTTTCTTCATATTAGCCTCATATTCTGCTGCTGTCGCTCCACGTGTAGCTCTGAAAAAAAAAAAAAATAATAATAATAAATAAATAAAAATAAATAAATAAATACTACTAATAATATTAACCCATTGCCGACGGGTGGCATGTACGTACATGCCATGGCATGGCGGGACCATCTGCCGGGGGCACGTACGCACATGCCATAGAGTATGCATGGACATGCCATGAGTTTTTTTTTGTACAATACGGCAAGATTATTTTTTGCCAGTCAGTGAAAGTGATGATTAAGTCGGTTTTAACACTTCTCATTTTGTACCATGCCAACCAAACAAAAAAAATGCAACAAACCGACAATTCACTCCATGATGCCACACACCTGACTTCTCATTTATTAGGACTATAGACCGAATAAAGGATCAAACTATGGAGTCTATCTAACAACAAAAATACCCTTCAGTCTCGATTTCTCAGGAAGTTGCAAGTAGAGACTGTAAAAATAATGGAAAATGAAAAGACAACATATCCTTCGTGTAAGTACGAAGAAAAAGAAAAGAAGAAAACGCATGGGTGCTGGATTGGCATGAGTGGTCGCGCGTATGCTGGGCGCGATATAAGCCCCTGCAGCGAGGCCCGGGCCCACTATGTAAGGCTACCCCCCACCCCCACCCCGTCAATTATGGGTTAATTATAAAAAAATATTAATACTAACGATAATATTAATAATAATAATAAAAAAATAATACTAACAATGATATCAATAATGATAAAAAGAGAACAAAAGTTCTGATCCCTTCCTTCAATCTATTTAATCTAAAAGATCTTCCTACAGTACTAATTCTAATGTAAAATATGAAGAAAAATAAAACTGTTCTTAAAATGCAACAAGTGTTCAGTCAAATTCTTTCTTTTGCTTATCTTACATTTACATATGAGATAAGCAATATATTCTGTATCCTAAAGACTGGTAATTACCATTAGCTTAAAGGAGGTGTGTATTACTCTATCAATGAAAAAAAACATACACAATAATGGGATATAATATATATTAATAACAAACGCAGACACAAACACACGCACAATGACAAACTCTACAGCAAAAGCACATCCACACATTTACTCACACTAACATTCGCACTCACTCTCACGCACTCTGGCATGCTCTTTCTCTTTCTCTGGCATTCTCTCTTTCTCTCTCTCTTTCATTCTCTCTTTCTCTTTCTCTTTTTCTGGCATTCTTTCTTTTTCTCTCTCTTTTTCTGGCATTCTGTCTCTCTCTTTTTCTGGCATTCTCTCTTTCTTTCTCTTTTCTGGCATTCTTTCTCTCTCTTTTTCTGGCATTCTCTCTTTCTCTTTTTCTGGCATTCTCTCTTTTGCTTTTTCTGGCATTCTTTCTTTCTCTTTTTCTGGCATTCTCTCTTTCTCTTTCTTTCTTTCTCTCTCTCTCACTCTCACACTCACACATTCAAAATAATAATATTAAAACTAAAAAAAAATAATAGCAAATAACAAACACTGGAATAATGCTAATAATAACAATTATACATCCAGTATTGATAACAACATTAAAAATACATGTAAAACAACAAAAACAATTATGAAAATGCGATGATGATGAGATGATGATGATGATGATGATGATGATGATGATGATGATGATGATGATGATGATGATGATGATGATGATGATGATGATGATGATGATGATGATGATGATGATGATGATGATGATGATGAAAATTTTGACCATAACATGTTACTAAGATTATCAATAACCAATAACCAAAAATTTTAAACTTGGAATTATTAAATTAACTAGTTTTCTCTGCTGATCAGAAGTAAAGACAATTGATCTTTTTTTTTTTTTTTTTTTTTGCTCCAGTAAGTATATTTTCACGTGAAAATACGACAGCCATATAAAGGTGAAAAATAAGTTTTCATCCACTAAGTCACCAAAATAAATTAACAGATAAATAAGCAGGTTTAATAGTTAAACAAAGACTTATATAGATAAATATGAAAAAATCTTACTTACAGTTAATGTTAATTCAAAACAGAAATAATGGATATTAAGCTCTTTACAAAATTTGGCATAAAATTTTCACCAATAAAAAAAATAAATTAATAAAAAACAAAAAAAAATATTATACTCACGAAATCCGAACCTCCATAAGTTGTTACAGAATTGCTTCAGTTCAAAGATTTATGAACGCAGTATGGATAAAAGAGCAAGAGAAAAATACAAAAGAAAAAAAAGTTAAGAAGATACGAAGTTGCAAAAACAGAGTATTATGCGAATCCAAAATCCAGACCTAACCTTTCCTACCTTCTATTTATTCCCCTGTATTCCCATTTATCTAAACTTAATAATAATAATAATAATAATAATAATAATAATAATAATAATAATAAAAAATAAAATAACACGACATTAAGAACTTTCGCCAAGTGACTTAGTCTCTGGGCGGTGATATGCAGCGGATATTTTGATAATTCCTTGGTAAATGTGAGGCCGCGGCTGCTGAACCTGTGTGGCTTATTATTCTATCTCTTATGCTTAATAAGATGTCAGCATCCATTTACCTCTATCTCTGTGCATTGCTCTCGGTAACATTAACTAGAGAAAAAAAAAAAAAAGTGCGACTTCCGTATTCCACCAAACTTGTTATTCCCTAAATAATAAATAAGTCGTTCAAAGGTAAGAAAAACAAAACAAAACAAAACAATGGTTAACGTTATCAAGCGACGCACGGAGACAGAGGGAAATGGACGTTGCCGTCTCGTCGAGCATAAAAAATAGACTAGGAGGCCATAGAGGCATATCCGCGGCGGCTTCGCACTTACCGGCGAATTGCGAAAATAGCCACATTCACCATCACGGTTCTTAATGCCGCTGTAAGTTCGCACAGCATGTTAATAAAGGCACGCGGGGGTTACTTGTCTAGGGAGTAAATAGAAGGTCGGAACGGTTAGGTTTGGAAACTGGGCTCGCAACTTATGTTGGACCTCGTTTCTATGGGGGGTGGGGGGGTGCGTCGCTCTCGGTAACAAATGCCAAAACAAAGGCAATAACAACAGAACAATTTTTTTCCACTGGGCAGGAAGAAGAAGAAGAAGGAAGGAAGGAGGAGAAGGAGAAGGAAGATGAGGACGAAGAGAAGACCGAGAAGAGGAAGAATGAATAATAATAATAATAATGAAGAAGGAGAAGACGATGGAATAAAATTAAGGAAGAACATCCCCCCTTCCCTCCCTCCCCCCACCCTCCCCCAGAAAAAAACAGGGCCTCACTTATCAATCCAGAAGGTCCAGTGGGTGTTGAGGGGGACGCCCTCGCACTCGTCCTTCCTGAGGGCGGCGTAGGCGTCCGGGTGCAGGGCAGGGGAGCGAGCCACGTCCTCCAGTGCCCCGTTGTTGGTGCCCTCCTCGCTCCCTGGGATGGGTATGGTCGCCATGGTGTGCCTCCTGTGGGGGTGGGGGGTGGGGGGTTCTTGCCTCTCGCTTGGGGTAGGTGGGAAAGGGAGGTAAGGGGGAAGGGAAGGGAAGGTAAAAGGGGCAGGGACGGCCCCCTCTCCGACGCCTCCTGTTGAGAGAGAGGGGGGTCGGGGTCGTCTCTCTCTCTCTCTCTGTCTTCTCTCTATCTTCTCTTCTCTTCTGTTCTCTTCTCTCTCCTCTCTCTCTCAGGCAGGGCGCTCGCTTCCTTCCCTCTTCCCTCCCTTCAAGAGCCTGCCTCGAACGTCAACAGCCACGGCGGGGAGAGGGAGGGAGGGAGGGTGCGAGTGGATGGAGGAGGGTGGGTGCGAGAGAGGATGGGGAGGGAGGGTGGAGGATGGAGGAGGGTGGAGAGAGGATGGAGGGTGGGAGGGAGGGAGGTAGGGAGAGGATGAGGAGAGGAGGGAGGAAGGTACGGGGAGAGGAAGGGACGGGGAGAGGAGGGGAGACGAGAGGAAGGGGTGGGCACGGGAAGGAAGGGGAGAGGAGGGGAGAAGAAGGGTAGGGAACAGGGGGAGACGGGGAC
>NC_051391.1:2561998-2564498 GCF_015228065.2 Penaeus monodon | reverse complement strand
CCGTGTATTATTGTTTGAATTAGTAGTTCAGTGTTGCATTATTTTTAATGTGGATCCATTGAAAATAATGTAACCACATCTACATGTACGAAATTTTAAAAGCTGCATTAATTATCAAAATGCTATTATCTCAAGTAATGGTTTATCTTAACTGCATAGGATATTGGGAAAGAAATAACGAAAATAGATACGTAGAAATGATGAAGAATGAGAAAATCGGCGATAAAGAAAGGGAAAAGAAAAAGAAGAACAAACTGGCAGATTTTTTTTTTTTTTTTTTTAATAATTGCTTTCTTTCTCATTCCCTTTGTGCTCCAAATTTGATTTTTTTCCCCTTTTTCAATAATTCCATTTTTATTTCTAGTCTATGCATGTCCCCTTCCATCCTCTCTCTTTGTTCTTCCTGTTTCTCTGTCTCTCTCTCTCTGCCTGTCTTCATCTCGATTTCCTTCTTTTATATATTTTCTCTTGTTATTTCTCACATTCACATGAGTCATTTTTTTTATTATCTCGCTCTCCCTCTTTCTTCAATATCTTTCAATTACAAAACAATAACTTATATCGGACAAAAGTGACAAATGTCAAAGACTGGTATTTAATCGCTGTTTGAATTATGAGTAAAATGAAGTGAAATCCAATACTCAGTTTTTTTTTTCTATCAATTATGTGCTGAAAATGGGAGGCGGATGATAATCTGTTTATGTTATGACGTCCTTAACAACGAGTCACAGAAGCATATGGGGCTTGTATTCTAAATGCTTTTATTTCGTAATATGAATCCCTTTTCCTTTTCTCAATGGATATCTTTACAAATGGAATGGAATGGTAACTCGATTAGATTTGCCTTGCACTCTCAGGACCAGTTACATTTTCTGAAACATGTAAACCTTTATGTAAGATTTTTTCAATCAAAGATGTCCTTACGAGCAGACTAGCTGATAGAGGTTTCCCAGATATCAGAGCCTTTCTTCCCTGTGTGTGTGTGTGTGTGTGTGGTCTAAAAAGGATACCGAAGCTAAAAATATCTTCAAATTGATTGACTGGGAGGTTCTGGAGCGTTTGAAAGAGGTCAATGCAAAGGATGAAGAGTATCACGAAGAGGAATAAAACAGACCTCCCTTTGACACAAATGAATCGTTCCGTTTTTTTTCTTTCTTTCTTTTCTTTTGTCTGTCTCTCTATTTCTTTTTGTCTCTCTCCCCCCCTCTCCCTCCCTCCTACTTAATTCACCTCCCCCCCCCCATACACACACCGCTTGTGCACTATCCGTCAAAACGCATTCTTAAAATGAAAGGTTAAACTGTAGATAAATATATATAAAAGGTTTCTTTGTTATACAGACCACAGACGGTGACTTTGCGAGTTTGTTAAGAGTTCATCATCGTAGTAAAAAAGAAAAGAAAAACAAAAGAAAAGTTAACCCAATCTGCAGTATGGCAAGAATACATGTCATGCCCACTGTAATATAAGTCTATTGTATTTGCACATGGATGGCTCTACAAGTGCTTAGTCACCAAGGAGTCAGTTATTAGTCCTAGCTATTTCACCTGTTTACCCATTTTCCTCGAATTTTGGAAAGGGTCATTTGCATTAATCATTGTCTTGAATGCTACCGAGATTTTAATAACAATTTCTTAACCATAACATCAATAACAGTATCGATATCAATTGTATTAAAAGAAAAAAACACCTTTTCCCGCCAATTCAAGGAATGGGGAAATCACGATCGGTCACTAAGGCCAACTGATAGACTCCTTGCCAGCTGAGCACATGTGGAGCCATTTGTAGGTAACAAAAATTCACATACACAAAAATAAATAAATAAATAAAAATGAATAAAATAATACAGGGTACAGAACATAAACCCGGGGCGGTTGGGCTTAGTTCTCATTTTCTCTAGGCCTGATGAGGATATATTGTCTTGTCCGAAACGTCACGTCATATTCCGTTCCTAAACCTACAGTCTTTCGTTTTAGCTGTGTGGACACATTCGTGTTTGCATTTTTTTTTATTTACGCGGCGTCATTATGGTATGAGTAAGTATATGATTAAATAATAAATAATATATGGATGTAGGGACCATAATGGCAGGTCTCAGGCAATTTTTTAAACCGTTCTTCTGAATCGCACGGTTTTATCGTGTCTTTGGTGAAAAGAAGAAATCTGTTTCTGAAAAAGGAAAGATATATTTATGTTATACAAGATAACTGACATGGCATCTGCATTCAGTACATTAACAATATTTTTTGCTGGCATTTTTATTTTTGGTATCGGTAAACACTATGAATTAATAATAATAAAAAAGGGCAAATGCCAACACTTTCACTCTTTACACCTGCTACAGACACATAAACATATATAAACAACAAGTCATAACTCCTGAGGAATTGTTCATTGGAGAATTTTCATATTGCACTACGTAACGCCACAATGCATACCATTACTCAAAGTCGCACACTATAAGCACCTCCTTCACTGTATACTTTCATGGAGGCTTATC
>NC_051391.1:2551326-2553826 GCF_015228065.2 Penaeus monodon | reverse complement strand
ACTGTGAACGTTAGCTGTAAACAAGAGACTGTAACGATTTAAGAGAGACATAGAGTTTTGATGATGACGGCCGGGATGACTGAGAGTGAGAGAGTAATCGAGGTCAAATAAACAAGCAAAAAGAAGTTTGTTTTCCCGTTGAGTGTTTAGAATGAATTTAGATTCGGTGTATCGCAAGTCCATCGTGATATGGAAATTTATATAATTTCCTTTGACCTGACACCCTTGCCATAAAAAGTTGTAAGTTTTACAAGTTCATTTCTAAATCGTGTATTCGATTTATCAGCTTTCCGGTCGAGCCCTCGATAATTCAGTTTGGAGTATTGTGAACACAAGTACGAGAGAATAATACCCGTAAATAGCTTTGGTGATGAAGTCTCCTTGACGGAACACAAACACAAAAGAACATTTTCTCTCACCACCTGAGCCTTCGCCACCTGGGGTGTACCTGTCCTTGTGAGACGTTTAGGCGGCTTCGTAAAACAGGTTTCGGCTCTTCAGAAAACACATGGCGCTGTATTCCACTTCCGTAATTCTGTGACTATGTATCAATAAGTCTCTGAGGAAACTCTGATTCGTCTAAAATGAGTTTACTTCGTCTCGTTCCAAGATCCTCCTGTCCTAAGAATGAAGTGAGGAGGTACCAGCTGATGGTTATCGTTAAGGCCTCGAATGCGGAAGTTCAAATAAACCTTAGAAACATCCCCTTCTGTCCCTTACCTGGTGAAACATGTCAGGGAAGTACACCGTTACTACGACAGGTAAGAGAGAGTCTGTGCATCTCACACCGGCTCGCGGAGGAGGCCTGAGTGTAAGAAAGAACGATGTACACGACGAGACGCGCGGATACGAATTGCTCTTTCGTCATTTATGAATCGTTTCGAATTATTTCTCGCACGTTATTTGGAATTATTTCGAGTTATGTATCTCGCACACGTCATTTTGAGTCGTTTCGAATTATATTTCTTCCACGCCATTTATTGCTCGCACGTCATCATTTCGAGTCGTTTCGAATTATGCCTCGCACACCATTTTGAGTTACCGCAAACACATATTTTTTTCCTTAATTCGAATTATTTCTCGCGCATCATTGCCTTTTGTGCGGAGATGACTCTCGCGGGTCAAGCAGGTGTACAAGAGACGGTGAAACTAACGCTTGAAGGCCGCAAGCAGACCACGCAAGACCGTACATACCATGTCATTATATCGTATTTCATCTTATTCTCCACAAAAAAGAATGAAAGCTCAATGAACGAGGGAGAAAAAACACCACCTCAAGCTTGACTTCAGTGACTCAAGAAGTCAAAACGAAGTCATCACTACTCGCTAGGGGGAGAAAGGTAAAGGGAGTTAACCTTGATATTACTCGGTCAGAAGTCATGCTTGTGACTGCATTCATAACCTCCGGCACGCGTGCTCTGCGGCTTACATAGGAGGCATCAAGGGCATAACAAAAGAGAGAGAGAGAACGAGAGAAATGAATGACGTTCGGATATGTATGTGTTGATGGCATGGAGATTCGTTAATTGCGGGGATTTGGAAATGTTTATATATGAAATAGGTTCGTTATCTTCTACCAAGCGCACTGAATCGAAAAAATGAAGTCTTATACTTTCATTACGCGTGAAGGAATAAGACTGACTGTACTATTTCGACTACGAGAAAAGCCTGGCTTGTAGCTATAATTTTCTTCCAACACGAAAGAAGGTCACACTAATTTTCCTCGAAAACAAATGGGTATCTGGGGCTGTCGAGTGTTGCCAACGTGGGGATCCACGGTGGCAACACTACCAGTCACCAAAGAAATATACAGATACATTTCATATAGTAAAAAATATATATATAGACATACATACATACATACATACATACATATATATATATATATATATATATATATATATATATATATATATATATATATATATATTAGTAGAGTGAAATGATAAGAAAAAAGAGTAAGGTGTGGGTGACCGCGAAGGAAGGCAAACAACATGCGTGTCTCAGGCAACACTACCCAGAGCAAAGAAATACACACACATATATATAAGTACAGCAAAGTAAAAAAAGAAGAAGAAGGATATTAGCAGAGTGATCTAATAAAACGCTTGGTTTAGCTTTATAAAAAATAAGAGTGAGGTGTAGTGACCGCTCGGAAGGCAAACAACATGGCCGACGCGTGTCTAGGTTTTCCCGCCTTCTCGTTGGTTGTTTGTCTCCCGAAGAGCAGGTTCTTGTAGCAGTTAGCCTTGCAAACCCTATGTACTTCCTCAACTATACATGTTTTGACTGAGGAATTGCAATATACCATCAATTATAGAGGTGGATATATTCTTATTGGAATTCTGTTAATTAAGATTACGCCGGTTTTTTCTTTCCTTCTTTCTTACATCTCCGCAGAAGAAGAAATATGGCAACATACCACCAATTAAAGAGGAGGATATTTTCTTATCAGAATCCTATAGAGCAAAATTCCGATGTTTTTTTTAATTATTATTTT
>NC_051391.1:2546326-2548826 GCF_015228065.2 Penaeus monodon | reverse complement strand
TAGATTGTTAGTGTCCGTGCTTCTAAGTATAGCTTCTACGCATGTGTGGATACCACAGCGTGGGCGTGATATCCTTGGAAAAGGCAAATACCCCCCCCTCCCAGAAATACACAGTCCCTACGTCAGATGAAAATGCATCCTCCCAGCAAGACATACCGTCTGCCTCTCGATGAAAAAGGTACCCTGCCCATACCAACAGCAGTACTTGGTATTCGTGGCAGGAATCTACGTCGAACCTTCGCCTTACTGTCCCTTCCTTCCACTCCCTCTCCCTCGTCCTGGTCTGTCCTCCTTCTCCTTCGCTCTCTTGTCTCGGTTTTCTCTCATTTCTCTCTCCGTTTTCCTCTCCCTACCTCTCTCTCTATATATAAATATTATCTATCTACATCCATCTTCATCGTTCTCTTTCTCCCTCTCCCTCGCTTCCCTTTCCCTTTCCCTCTCCCTCTGATCCTGTCCTCCCTTTTACTCTCCCTCTTCATCCCTCTCCCTCGCCTCCCTCTCGCACCGTCTTCCTCTCATCTCCTCCCTCTTCATCTCCACCACCTCTCTCTTCCTCTCCTTCTCCCTCTCCCTTACCCTTTCCCTCCCCTTCTCTCTCTTCTTTCCCCTCTCCTTCCTCCCCCTCTTCAACCCCTCTCCGTCTCCTTCTCCCTCTCCATCTCCACCCCTCTCCCTCTCTCCCGCGGCCTTTCAAGCAGAGGCGATCGAGCGAGGGGGTCAAGGCTCCGCTCACCCGCCGGGAAAGGTTGGCTGATCACACTCAAAGCGGCGGCGGAGGCGGGGCTTCAGTCTCGCTCCCGACGTTCATCTCCCTCTCCCTCCCCCCCTCCCTTCTTCTCTCCCTCCCTCCCTTCTTCTCTGTCTCCCTCCTATCTTCCCTTTCTCATGTGTCTGTCTGTCTCCCTCCCTCCCTCCCTTCTTTTCCTCGTGTCTCTGTCTTTCTCTCCCTTCCTCCCTTCCTCATGTCTCTGTCTCCTTCCTGTCTTCCCTTTCTCATCTGTTTGTCTGTCTCCCATTCTCTTATTGTATCTCTTTCTTCCTCCCCTCCTCATGATCTCCCTCACTTCCTCATCTTCCTTTTCCCCTGGCTCCCTCCCTCTCTTCCTCTTGTCTTTGGCTCTCTCCCTACCTCCCTTCCTCATATCTCTGTTTCTCTCTGGAAGGGAGGAGGGGGAGAAAGGGGAGAGGAGAGAGGGTGGAAGGGGGGAGGAAGAGAGAGTGGATGGCAGAAGGGAGGGGGGAGAGAGGGGAGAGGAGGGAGAAGGGTGGAAGGGGGGGGGAGAGGGTGGAAGGGAGAAGGAAGGGGGGGGATGGGAGGGAGGGGGAGATTCAGGGTGGAAGGAGCTGCCATTCCGAGTTACTCCGGCTTGCCTCATATGTTGGGGCCCTACGATACCGTGGAAGGGAGGGGGGAGAAGGGTGAGGGAAGAGGGGGAAGGGGGAGGAAAGGGAGAGGATGAAGAAGGGAGGGGGAGAGAGGGAGAGGAGAGAGGTGGAGAGGGGGAGGAAGAGAGACGTGGAGGAGGGAGGGGAGAGAGGGGAAGGAGGAGAGACGGTGGAAGGGAGGAAGGAGAGGGTAGAGGAGGAGAGAGAGGGCAGAGAGGAGGAGGGGGAGGAGGGAGAGGAAGAGAGAGTGGAAGGAAGGAGGGAGAGAGAGCGAAGGGAAGCGGAGGAAGAGACGGTGGAAGGGAGGAAGGAGACAGGGTAGAGGAGGGAGGAGAGAGGGTGGAAGGAAGGGAGGAGTGTGAAATGTGGATTTTTGTTCATTTACACTTTGTCATCCGCTCCTTTGATTTATCTCGAATACTTATGTATCTACTTGTTTTGTTCCTGACAGTCATTCATTCATTCATTTGTATATATTATCTAGTCATCTATCTGTCTATCCCTCTATTTATCTATCTGTCTATTAGTCTAAAAATCTTTTATCTAACCGTTTACTATCTCCCTTCTATCTCTCTTTACTATTCCCCCGAGAGAGTAAAATAATTTGTATGCATAACAAGACATTTATTCCAAGTTATACGTTAATGAAAATGCTAATCATATATACAAATCCCAAGCTGAGTGTACAAACCTGCATGCCGACAACGTACAGGTGATATCAACAATAAAATAACAACAACAATAATAAATATAAATGAATAAATAAATAAATAATTCTATCAAAAAAAAGTTCACAACATAGCCAACGAGAATCCAACAGGGGGACAGGTACACAGAAATAAATAAAATGATAGTGATCCTGAAAGTAAGAGCAAGTGCAATATAAGATTAGAAGGAAGGAAAAGCGGGGTAGCGAAGCAGAAACGTAGGGAGGAATAGGGGAAGGACGGGAAGAAGGGAGGAGGTAGGGTAAGGAGGGAGAGGGGAAGGGAGTGGAAGTTTTAGAAAAATCTTCATAGTGATCCTCAACGTAAATGCAATGTAGGGTTAGAAGCAAGGAAAACGGGGTAAGGGAGATGGTAGTGAAGGAGAAACGTAGGGAGGAGTAGGT
>NC_051391.1:2536326-2541326 GCF_015228065.2 Penaeus monodon | reverse complement strand
ACTGTCCTCATGAGAATCAGAGACAACAAACTGATAAAAAAAGATACAGGAAAATTGTTTTTTAATACTGTTGGCATTTCGTCAATAGGGATCTACAGTTTTACATTTTTATAAATTTATAAAATAGTAAGGAATTTAGTTTGTTTTAATGATGTGTGGCTGATGATGTATATTGGCGTATATGTTATAGTATTATATGTATAATATATAATTATATATATATATAGTATAGGTGTGTGTTGTTGTGTGTGTGGGTGTGTTGTTGTGTGTGTGTGATGTGTGTATTGTGTGTTTGTGTGTGTGTTTTTGTGTTGTGTGTGGTGTGTGTGTGTTGTTTTGTGTGTGTGTGTGTGTGTGTGTTTGTGTGTTTGTGTGTGTGTTTGTGTGTTTGTGTGTGTTGTGTGTGTGTGTTGTGTGTGTGTGTGTGTGTTGTGTGTGTGTGTGTGTGTTTGTGTGTGTTGGTTTTTTTTTGTGTGTTGTAGGTTTTTTGTTTGTTTTTGTGGTTCATTTTCAGAGATTTATCAACATTTTTTTTTCTGTTTTTTCTTTCGTTCTTCTCTGTGTATTTTTATCTGTCTGTCTTCTCTCTGGTCGTCTGCCCCCCTTTCTCTCTTTTGATTTTTTTTTTCATTTCTGGACAATGAGCCTAACCATGAAAAAATATAATACTCATTCGAAATTCGAGATATTATCTACGTGATTACTGTCCCTCACTGAGAAATCACGAGACAGACAAACTGACTGAAGAAAAAGAGTACAGGAAAAATTATGTTTTAATACTGTTGGCATTTTCGGTCAAATAAGGGATCTACAAGTTTTTTAGCATTGTTTATAAATGTCATAAATCTAGCTGAAGGATTTAGCTTTGTTTTAATGATGATAGGAGCTGATATGTTAGTATGCATGTATTTTGATATATTATATATTATATTTTTATTTATTTTATTATTATTGTATATATATGTTGTGTGTGTGTGTGTGTGTGTGGTTGTGTGTGTGTGTGTGTGTGTGTGTGTGTGTGTGTGTGTGTGTGTGTGTGTGTGTATGTGTGTATATATGCATGTGTGTATAACCAACAGTTCGAAAACTAAATCGATACCCACTAAACTAACAAACAACAAGCACTGAATTTCTGACAACCATTTTTTGTTAATTTTATCACTCGAATCCAGTGTGTACGACGAAAGGAAAAAAACACAGTTTTAGGCCAAAGCAAAGTTAGTGAACTTTAGCATTTGATTCCAGTTTTACTTTGCTACTGAAAAAAGTGTTAATTATATGTCACAGATTACTATGACAAGGGGTGTTATGAATAGCTGTCTCTTGTTTGTGATTATTAGATATGTGAGAGATGTTGGGTGATGCATATACGTAAAAACACGTAAATACATGAAGTGAGTGAGTGAGTGAGGAAGGGAGGGAGAGAGAGAGTGAGTGAGTGAGTGAGGAGTGAGTGGAGTGAGGGAGGGAGGGAGGGAGGGAGGGAGGAGAGAGAGAGAGAGAGAGAGAGAGAGAGAGGGAAGAGAGAGAGAGAGAGAGAGAGAGAGAGAGAGAGAGAGAGAGAGAGAGAGAGAGAGAGAGAGAGAGAGAGAGAGAGAGAGAGAGAGAGAGAGGAGAGCAAGGAAGAGAGACGGCGAGAGAGAAGAAAGAAAAACCATAAAACACAGAGCTGGGGGACAAGAGTATGATGCGTCACAAATATCACTCCTGATAATGTACCACAGTCCCTTGTATGACTGGAAGACCATGTACTATTTTGGCCACATACAGCATCTCACACCCGAGGAATCTGATCTGACGAGAAGCAAACAATAACAATAATGATAGTAAAAAAAGAATAAGAAAGAAGATACACACACACACACACACACACACACACACACACACACACACACACACACACACACATATATATATATATATATATATATATATATATATATATATATATATATATATATATATATATGAGATAGAGAGAGAGAAGAGAGAGAGAGAGAGAGAGAGAGAGAGAGAGAGAGAGAGAGACAGAGAGAGAGAGAGAGGAGAGAGAGGAGAGAGAGAGAAATGAGAGAGAGGAGAGAGAGAAGAGAGAGAGAGAGAGAGAGAGAGAGAGAGAGAGAGAGAGAGAGAGAGAGAGAGAGAGAGAGAGAGAGAGGACAGACAGACAGACAGACAGAAATGAAGAAAGTAGATAAGAAAAAGAAGAAGAAAAAAAGGAAAAAGAGGAAAAAAAAGAAAAGGAGAAAAAAAGGTAAGGAAGAAAGCAAGAAAACACAACGAAAAAATACCCACTCAGCAACGGTGGTATAACACTTGTACTTTCCACGTGGTATGTAGGACAGCAATGAATAGGAACTCGGACCCTTATGCAACTTGCAACATCCACGATCACCTGCGCGCAACCTGACTGGCTGATGCCGTATTGCTATGCAGGCTGATGCCCACGAAAGCACTAAAGTAAAAGTAATGGTCAAGAACTCAGCTGTTGTAAAGGGAAACGAACCTTTCGCATGTAGTTATGACGCGAATATAACCTTGACCCTCCGGTAAATCAATGGCTTTCGATTTTGCAAGTCCGACACGAAGCGAAGTAATCTCTAAGCGCACTTTGACTATTCTCTAAGATGAAACGAAACTATCTCTAAGCGTCTACAGAAAGGATTCGATCCTTTGATTCTTCTCTAAGACGAAACTAAACAATCTCTAAGCGCACCTCCTTCTATAGAAAGGATTCGATCCTTTGATTCTTCTTAAGACGAAACTAAACAATCTCTAAGCGCACCTCTTCTATAGAAAGGATTCGATCCTTTGATTCTTGAAGTGTTTAGAATGTAATATTAATAACGTTTTAGTAAATACAAATGAATAGACTAGGAAAAGGAAAAGAGGTTTATTTCTTTCATGTTTCTTTTAATTCAACAGATATCGTCTCGCTCAGAACGTAAATTATGTAAATATGGTTGCCATTTGCGTCTGGCCTTTTTTTTTTTTTTTCTATCTGGCAGCGTCTAAATTTAGATGCTGTAAAATTAACCTTTTTTTTTCTTTCTTTCTCGATCTGCATCAAACGTTCACTATAGAAATTGGTATATATAAACAAATATTACACTACATATATAGGGATGTATAGATAGATTATATACATTGATCGATAGATTAGATAGGTTAGATTAGACAGATGGATTAGATAGACTGATAGATAGATGGAGATACAGATAGATAAAAAAAATAGATAGAGTAATAGATAGGTGGACTAAAATATATAGGTAGATAGATAGACAGGTAGATAGAAAGATAGACGGATAGATCGACTGATGGATATATAAGCAGTGAGATGATGGATAAGGAATTATTTATTTAATTATAGATTATATACGTAGACAGACCAATAATTAGATACATAAATAACAAAGATCCTATAATCTAATCTATTTATCTAATCTTTGAAAAGCATATTTATGTTTACGAATATCAGCCAATCATAGCTAAGCTTGCCTGACCTTTAGCCAATCACAGACTCTGTTTATGTTGCATGTTCGAAACACTCGCTTTAGTCTACCTTATTATCATAATTTTATGTTTTAGTATTCTCTGTATTGGATTAATTACGTGGTGAATTACGGTATACCAAATGAATATAGAATGTCATTATTACTGTGGAATAATACAGTTTCGAATGGTTTCCTCTTTTAGAAAAAAAAAAAGAACATTTGGTTTGAAGCCCATGACACTCATTATAACTTGACTATTCGGATAAGGTCGATCATGAATGCTTGCTCTATCTATCTTTTCATATCTTTAAATATCTATTAAATACCAAAAAGTCCTTGGTATCGTCACTTTTCGTTAAAAAAAGGAGAATTAAAACAGTTACAAAGGAAACAGTCGATTATAACAAAACAGGAAGTGTGAAATGACATATAAATGATCGTGTGTGTGTGTGTGTGTGTGTGTGTGTGGGTGTGTGTGTGTTGTGTGTGTGTGTGTGTGTGTGTGTGTGTGTGTGTGTGTGTGTGTCGCTGCCCCAGTGACATCAGAGAGAAGAAATCGATGACGTCACTAAATTGTCGATCGCCAGATGGCTAAAGTGGCACAGAATCCATTATGGAGAAAAAGCTAAAGACGTGTTTTGATTTTAGATCTGTCTTTGAGGTGTAGATAGATAAATAGATAGAGTGATAGCAGAATAGATAGATTGACAGCGGAATAGATAGACTGACTGATAGAGAGATTGACTGATTGATTGATTGACCGGTAGATAGATGGAGAGCTAGATTTGACAGGTAGATAAATAGATGCAATAGGTAAAAATATTTATAATTACGATATCTTTTTTTCTTGTTCTCTCTTCTTATTCTCTTGCACCTCATCATTTGTTTTTTTTCTTTTGCCTAATTTATCAGCTGACCAGAAGTTATCCCAACCATTAATACTGATAATAAGCAAATAAGCAAAAAACAAAAACAAAACTTCCAAATATCATAATTCACAATAAAAAAAAAATATAAAATAAAACACTAATCGTCTCCAAATAATTCATAAAGAAATAAATAAAGAAAAACTCATGAGTAAATAACGCTAAAAAAAGCATACTTGGCAACGTCCTCTTAACATCTGTCATCTCAGTAAAGACAATTTTCCATGTAGGTGACGGCCGCTTTACGTTATTATTGTTTATTTTCTTGTTCTTCCTTCCTTCTTATTGTTGAAACCGGAAGTCTTGACCTTCCGGTGTTCTGAAGGCCTTTCTTTGCCATTCGCTCTCTCTCTTTCTCTCTTACTCTCTCTTTCTCTCTTACTCTCTCTTTCTCTCTTCATAAATAGATCAATATATATGTATAAAAATATATATATGTGTGTATATATATATGTATGTATATATTAAACACACACACACACACACACACACACATATATACTAAAATACTACATATATATATATTATATATATATATATAATTATATATATATATATATATATATATCTATATTTTATA
>NC_051391.1:2516326-2521326 GCF_015228065.2 Penaeus monodon | reverse complement strand
TCCTGGAATGAAAAGAGCGCCTGAGACATGGCAGGGGCGCGAAAGGCGCAGGCGAATTCGCAGTGATATCTGCTACTTTTTGTGAACTTTTGTAAAAGCAGGAAAAAAAAATATGAGAAGCAAGGAAAATAAGATCAAATTTGTCGAGGTAAAGTGGACTTGCTGTTCTTGCTTATTATCTCTTCATTCAAAAAAAATACTTTGAAATTATATAGAAAAAAAAAACAGATTACAACTTTTTTGCCACAATTTGAGCATGGCGTTACATCAAAAGCTGTTACTTATGCATGATGATTTTGTCTTGAGTGCATGGAACAGAGTGTTCATGATCAGAACCCGAGCTTTATCTGCATGACGAAAGTATGATAATCTATACTTAATGATATGCTATTCCCGGCTCATAACGTCAATGCGTTCCCTCTACATGATACAAAACGTTGTATCTGCATGATAAAAAAAAACTTAACTGTACAAAATAATATGTTCTTGCATGATAATGTTGTGTATATGTTAGAAAAACCTGTCACGTTAAAAAAACACAGCGCAGCAAGTGGAAAAAAACAATACGTTTTCATTAAAACAAAAACCAGAGCATGTTGAAAAGCTACTTTGAAGAATGACTGATGATGCACATGATAAAAACCGGTAAATTATGCATGATGGGGCTGCCTATACATAGTGAAAGTCTGCTACCTGTGTTAAACCGTCAAATGTGCATGATGCTGAAGTGTTACCTGTGCATGATAAAAAGCTATTGTTGTATATCATTTTAAAAAATCCTTCCTCTTTGCATGACGATAAAATGATCCCTGCAAATGAATGATGAAAAACCGTTACATATGTAAGTTGCTGTGCATGATGCATGATGGTTACCTACCATTCATGCAGAGAGAGAATTTGTTCCTGTCATGACACAGTGTCATAAGTAATGATGGTGACACTGTATATGATGACACTTGCATGAACTATCGTATTTTTGGTTATGGTGTGTTACTTGTGCATGATAATAATGCACTGACTATGCATGAAAATAGAAAGTGGCGCATAATAAAAGCCTGTATATAGTGTCATGCTAGTGTTACACTTTACAGAAACAGATTGCAAAATGATAGCAATCTTTAATCATCCCCCTGTATTCTGTGCATGATGATAATGTCACCCGTGCATGACAGGATACTTGTTATTTGGTGAGGTGGAAGTATTTTGTCTTGCCTGCCTTACCTGTGCATGATTGGTGTTAGTTGGATTACCCGTGCATGGCTGCTAATAGTTTCACTACATGATTGGCAATAGTTTCGTTACCTGAGCATGACTAGCAGTAGTTTCGTTACCTCTGCACGACTGGCAACAAGTTCCATTACTTGTGCATGGCGAATAATAGTCTCATTACCTGTACATGATGGAGGTGGCCTGCTTAATCACCTCGAAGTCGATGGGCGCGCGGGCGTCCAACCAGAGGGCGTAAACTGTAGTCATGCAGCCGTGGTCATGCGCGGCGGTCATGAAGCGCTCGGCGTACCCCAGGGGCCGTACCCACCTCCCCCTCTCGCCGCGGGGGTGGGCATCGTGCTGGGAGGGGGGGCCGCAGGTGCTGTGTAGGGGGGAGGGGGATAGAGAAGAGGGGGAAGGGGGAGAGGGGAGGGAGTGGGCACTACAGGAGGCGAGGAGGGAGGGGGAGGGGGTGCCGTCAGCCGCGCCTGTGGGAGACAGAGAGTGTCACAAAGGGGGGAGGGGGGGAGTGCATGAAAGGGGGAGGGGGAAGGGGAGAGTGCATGAAAGAAGGAAAGGGGGGGGTGCATGAAAGGGGGGAGGGGAGAGTGCATGAAAGGGGGGAGGGGAGAGTGCATGAAAGAAGGAAGGGGAGAGTGCATGAAAGGGGGGGGAGGGGGAGTGCACGAAAGGGAGGAAGGGGGAAAGCATGAAAGGGAGAAAGGAGAGAATGCATAAAAGAGAGGAGGAGGGGGGGGGGATGCATGAGGAAAATGCATGAGGAAAATGCATGATAAGGAGGACCAGGACACGCATGTCCCAGTAAATCACAGGACACGTGGCTTATCAAAATTTATTGGTGATGGCTAATCAAACGAAAATTATTATGCACCGTATATTTCACATCAACCAAACTAATCACACGAAAAAATATGCAACATATATATAGACAAAAAACAAAAGAAAATCGCCAGAAAAGGTCGTCTTGCGTCACATTTCAGTAAAAAATGATAAAAAAAAAATAATAATAATGACAACAACAATAATAATAAATAAATAAGTCACGTCACGTTGATCAGCATTGCCAAAACAACCGTCAGCATTGTCAACACTGAGACACGTCAGTCACAAATCTCCTAAGTCATTTCATGGACTAAAGATAATCAAGAACACATTTACTCCCTTCCTTTAACGAGTAACGAAAGGAATACGCAAGGAGGTGAAGGTCAAATTAACGAGATTGAGAAGAAAAAAAAAAAAAATCGATATTTAAAAGTTTCGTATGAATTTCTCCCTGTCTATTTTTTTTTTCTTCTCAATATAGACTGATATATTCATACAAGATAGACAGACAGATAGATACTGATGTAGCTGTAAATATCGGCACATATATATTCTGTATTTGTAGACACATAAACATACACATACACATACATACCATACATACATACATAAATATACATAGATATACAAACATACATACATAATACATTACATACATACATATCTACATACATACATACATTTAAAGTAACTGCGTGCCTATCCATATACTTTCCTCTCTATCTATCTCTATCTATCTATCTATCTGTCTGTCAACATGTATATACAAAACGTAAATATTCAGAGTGTGGGAATTATCTACTTCTCCATCTATCTATAGGCCTCCCTCTCTTAATGTCTTTTAATGTCTGGTTATGTCTTTTCATATGTGTATCTATTCATATCTACCTATCTTTATGTCTATCTATGTCTGTTTATGTGTATGTGTATATATATCTATGGATGTATGTATAGACATATGATATCACTCTCTCTCTCTCTCTCTCTCTCTCTCTCTCTCTCCCTCTCTCTCTCTCTCTCTCTCTCTCTCTCTCTCTCTCTCTCACACACACACACACACACACACACACACAAACACAAGCACACACACACACAAACAAAAACAGACCAACAGAAACAGGAGTAAACCTTCGCTCCACACGCCGTTGTATCGGTTTGTCTGTCTGTTTGCTTTTTCCGAACTGCCATGCAACAAACCAGGAAAATCTAGCCCAGAGTGACAGGCCACAGACACCCACAGTCGACAACTTGAATGGGATAAGGGAAAAGAGTGATTTAATGGGGTCTTTACCTCATACTTTATACTGATTATAGGCTATGTTGATTGCCTTACGCCTTATACTGATTGCATCATTCCTTATACTGATCTCATAGCTTGTACTGAGTTCCTTATACCTTATAGATTATCTTGTACATTGTATGATTATCTTATTACTTATACTGATAAATTCAGACTTTATACTGATTATCTCATAGTTTATATTATGCCATATCTTACACTGATTCTCTCATACCTTATACTGATTCTCTCATACTTATACTGATTTCTTACACTTTATACTGATTTTCTCATACTTATACTGATTCTCTCGTACCTCATACTGATTCTCTCATATTTATAATGATTTCTTACACTTTATACTGATTCTCTCATACTTATACTGAATATCTTATACTTAATAATGATTACCTCATACCTTATACTGATTATCTCCTATCTTATACCTTATACTGATTCCCTCATACCTTGTACTGATTTCCATGATATACGTGAAACCTAGAGTATTCCCATGAAACGAAATAGATTTGCTCATTATATAAACTATAAACAAAGGTAACAAAGGTTTGTCCTCAATGCATGAGAATAAAACGTTTCCACACATGATGAAAACGTTTCCTTGTTGCATAAGACGAAAACGTTTCCTTGTTGCATGAGAATAAAACGTTTCCACACATGATGAAAACGTTTCCTTGTTGCATAAGACGAAAACGTTTCCTGTTGCATGAGAATAAAACGTTTCCACACATGATGAAAATGTTTCCTTGTTGCATAAGGCGAAAACGTTTCCTTGTTGCATGAGAATAAAACGTTTCCACACAAGATGAAAACGTTTCCTTGTTGCATAAGACGAAAACGTTTCCTTGTTGCATGAGAATAAAACGTTTCCACACATGATGAAAACGTTTCCTTGTTGCATAAGACGAAAACGTTTCCTTGTTGCATGAGAATAAAACGTTTCCACACATGATGAAAATGTTTCCTTGTTGCATAAGGCGAAAACGTTTCCTTGTTGCATGAGAATAAAACGTTTCCACACAAGATGAAAACGTTTCCTTGTTGCATAAGACGAAAACGTTTCCTTGTTGCATGAGAATAAAACGTTTTCACACATGATGAAAACGTTTCCTTGTTGCATAAGACGAAACCGTTTCCTTGTTGCATGAGAATAAAACTTTTCCACACATGATGAAAACGTTTCCTTGTTGCATAAGACGAAAACGTTTCCTTGTTGCATGAGAATAAAACGTTTCCACACATGATGAAAACGTTTCCTTGTTGCATAAGACGAAAACGTTTCCTTGTTGCATAAGACGAAAACGTTTTCTTTATTCGAACTCTTGTAATGATGAGAATATTTCATAAAGATGAAATTATTATATATTTTCTTTACAGGAATTAAGGCATTTCCGAATATATTTCGGAATCTCCGTTAAACAGAACAGCAAAAGCACAAATGCCTTTATTTCTAAATTGATGAATAGATGAAATCAATGAAACGTAAGTAGATAAAAAAAAAAAAAAAATGAACATTTCTTAAAAACAAAAAAATGGTTTCAAAATTCACCTTGAAATTTGTTTCCTTTTTTTTTTAATCTTAATCATTAACCATTGCTAAACCAACCGTGCCACACGACCCACTAAAAGGAGTGTGCAACTAGGATCTCAC